>NW_016811820.1:3975992-3993612 GCF_001698545.2 Rhinopithecus bieti
TAAAATAAAATAAAATAAAATAATAAAAATAAAAAAGACATTTAATCTGGACATCATATTACAACAGTGTTGCAAAATGGACACTCAGTCCAAATCACCCTTCTTAGCTATAGGACCTTGTGACCTCTGTTGACCAAAACAAACACAAAAACAAATCCCGCAAAGCCCAAACTGTGAAGTCTTAAAAGAGGTTTCTTCTGAGCCAATATGAGTGACCATGGCCTGGGGAACAAGAGGTCCCATGAAAGTGTGCCCAAGGTGGTCAGGTTACAGGTTGGTTTTATACATTTTATGAGACAATAATTGTAGGTAAAATCATAAAGCAGTACATGGAAAGTATACATTGGCTCAGCATGAAGAGGCAGGATATCTTGAAGTGTGAGGCTGTTGGGGCTGGTACAAGGCCATTGGTGAATTCAAAGATTTTCTGATTGACAGTTGGTTAAGAGAGTTAAGCTTTGTCTAAAGTCTCGAAGTCAGTAGAAAGAAATGCTTGAGTTAAGAAAAGGGGAGCTGTGGAAACCTAAGTTCTTGTTATGTAGATGAAGCCTTTAGGTAGCAGGCTTCAGAGAGAGCAGATGGTAAATACCTCTTTTCGGACCTTGCAAGGTGTCAGACTCTTAGCTAATCCCTTCTAGACCCTGTAAAGGCCTGGTTGGTTTAATAGAGATTCTCTGCAGATGCACGTTTTCCTCAGAAAAGACAGCTTTGCAGAGCCGTTTCAAAATATATCAAAGCAATATATTTTGGGGTAAAACATTTGGATTTCCTTCAGCGTCTGGCACGTGACACTCTACCAGAGTCAGGTTGCAGTTTGGTATCTTATTGCCACAGTAAGTCTGTTTTCTCTGTCTTATGATCTCTATTTTAATGTTAATGCTGGTCAGTTGTGCCTAAACTCCAAAAGGGGTGGGGCATAGCGAGGCTTATCCATCCGTTCTTCCCGTCATGGCCAGGAATCCAGTGTTTCAGGTTTCTCTGGGATCCTTTTGGCCCAAAGGGGGTTCATTCAGTCAGTGCGGTGGCTTAGATTTTTATTTTTGCCTTGCACCTTCGACAGGTCTCCTAAGCTGTCAGGGACTCAATTTTATAATCTATAAAATAGGGACAAGTATCTGTGCTTATTGTTACCAGAAAAAGTTCCCGATCCAGATCCCAAGAGAGGGTTCTTGGATCTCACACAGGAGAGAATTCCATGCAAGTCCATAGAGTAAAGCGAAAGCAAGTTTATTCAGAAAGTAAAGGAATAAACAATGGCTACTCCATAGGCAGAGTAGCAGCTTGGGCTGCTGGACTAAGGATACTTATAGTTATTTCTTGATTATATGCTAAACAAGGGGTGGGTTACTTTTGAGTTTTCCAGGAAAGGGGTGGGCAATTCCTGGAACTGAGGGTTTCTCTTTCTCCTCTCTTTAGACCAAACAGGGTAACTTCTGGGTGTTGCCATGGCATTCATAAACTGTCATGGTGCTGGTGGGCGTGTCTTTAGCATGCTAATGCATTATATTTAGTGTATAATGAGCTGTGAGGATGACCAGAGGTCACTTTTACCGCCATCTTGGTTTTTGTGGATTTGGGCCAGGCTTCTTTACCGCAGCCTGTTTTATCAGCATAATTTTTGTAACCTGTATCTTGTGCTGACCTCCTGTCTCATCCTGTGACTAAGAATGCCTCACTTCCTGGGAATGCAGCCCAGCAGGTCTCAGCCTTATTTTACCCAGCCCCTATTCAAGATGGAGTTGCTCTGGTTTGAACACCCCTAACATTATGTCACAAGCTGTTGTGAGCATGAATGAGTTACTATCAATAAAGTCTAACATCCAGAAAGGTAAAACTATGCCTCAATATAAAATGAAAATGAGGAACATATTTTATTCAACTTGTTAATTCATGGGAGAATCAATAAGGTGTTAAGTCCAGTTCAAATGAGAATTTAACTTACAGAGGTGTATGTTCTCCACCAGAAAAAAAAATCATTACAGGAGTCATTTGCGGTGCTGTTAGTTTCCTACAACTTTGCAGCTATCCCTTCAGCGATGGGCTGAAAAATGCCTTCCACCCAAGATACCCACATTCCAATCCTAGAACCTGTGAATGTTACTTCATATGGCAAAAATATGACTTTACAGTTGTGATTCATTCACTCCACAACAGTCTCCAGATTGGGAGATTTTACTGGATTTTCCAGGTGGCCCTAGAAAGAGAGAAGCAGAGGAAGATTTGACCCAGACAGGAGATTAGAAGGTGGTGTGACCATAGAGGCAGAGACTGAAGGGATGCAGCCACAAGCCAAGGAATGCTGGCAGCCACCAGATGCTGGAAGAGGCAATGAATGGCTTCTCCCCTGGAGCATTCAGAGGGAACATGGTCCTGCTGACACCTTGATTTTGTTCCCCAGTGAAACTGATTTCAGACTTCTTGCCTCCAGAACGTGAGAGAATCAATTTCTGTTGCTTTAAGCCAGTGGTCCCCAACTATGTTGGCACCAGGGACTGGCTTCATGGAAGACAGCTTTTCCATGGACCAAAGGTGAGCATGATTTCAGGATGATTCAAGCACGTTTCATAGATTGTACACTTTGTTTGTATTATTATGACATTGTAGTACATAATAAAATAATTGTACAACTCGCCATCATGTAAAATGAGTGGGAGTCCTGAGCTTGTTTTCCTGCAACTGGATGGTCCCATCTGGGGGTGATGGGAGACAGTGACAGATCATCAGGCATGAGATTCTTATAAGGAGCGCGCAACCTAAATCCCTCGCATGTGCAGTTCAAAATAGGGTTTATGCTTCTATGAAAATCTAATGCTGCTGCTGCTCTGACAGCAGGTGGAGTTCAATCAGTAATGGGAGCGAATGCAGATGAAGCTTTGCTGGTTCGCCCACCGCTCATCTCCTGCTGTGTGGCCAGGTTCCTAACAGGCTGCAGACCAGTACCTGTCTGGGGCCCTGGGTTTGGGTCCCCTGCTTTAAGCCACCTAGTGTGTAGTCATCTGTTACAGTAGCCACAGGAAACTGGCTACAAAGTTGCAAAAGAGCTTTCTCGACAGAAAGTGAATCAAAGTATCCCCAGTGAGTGTGCTAGATGATACCCAGCACCTCACTTAAAAGACACCAAGGAATCTCCTACCCATTCCTAAGTTTGGACAGTTTTTCCTGACAATTTTAGTCTACAAAGTGCTTGGGATATATATAAAGTAATTCATAGTAAGTAAGCATTACTATTTAAATTTTAGTGATATTACTACTATGCCTACTAATTATAATAATTATCATCATCATCATCATCAACCATCATCATTATTCTCTTTTATTTTCTTGTCTTGTTCTTTTCACTTGGTGGGTTGTTTTGAGTGGGAACCAATGATTCTCTTGACTGACAGGCTTCCAGGCCCAGTGGAAGAGAATAATGGAATTATGAGTGGGAACTCCTTGGGAACACCCAGGAGTTCAAGGCTGCAGTGAGCCATGATTGTGCCACAGAGGTTGGTGTTTTCACCGTTAGCTGTGAGAGTGCAAAGGCATCAGATGTTAGCAGTGGAAGACCAAGGTGTCAATGATAGAATTGGGGTTACCCTGCCCTTCCAGCTGGATATCTTGAGCTGCTGTGGAGATGCAAATGGCATAAAGGACAATTGAATGGAAAGATGTGTGGTTTTCAGTGAACAAGTATCATGGAGGGCATGACGAGGGTGTGAAAATGCTTATGCACAGATCCCCTGAACAGGGGAAGCAAGGGTGGTATTGCCAAGTGAAAAGGAGATTTTGTTAAAAAAAAAAAAAGGAAAAACTGTAGGTTGACAAATTGCTGAAGGAATGGAGTGTGGCATTCAGCAGCATTTTAAGTTAATCTAGGCCAGTGGTTTTCAAGGTGGTAGGTGGATTTTGTCCCCTGGGGGGATATGTGGCAAGTCTGGAGACATTTTTGGTCATCGCAGCGGGGAGTGCTATTGATGTCTACTTGGTAGAGGGCAGGACTGCCTCTAAAGATCTTAACAATGCACAGGGCAGTTTCTTAAAACAAAGAATTATCTGACCCCAAATGTCACTAATGCTGAGGCCAGGAAACTCGGCTTTAGGGTAAGAGTTGCAGACTCACAGAATCAAGAGTCCTGCAAGGGACCTTAGCGATTATGAGGTTCCGTGATTTTCAAAGGACATCCTTCAGCTCTCACAGGGTAGGGGGAGGTGCCAGGAGCCCAGGGACCAGAGAGGCGGTGGAGGGTGTGGAGGATGGATCTCGTGGTGTTACCCACATCACAGGTGTCTCTCTCCTCTGCAGTGGGTGTTGGTGCAGGGGTGAGTATTTCTGCTGAGAGAAATATATAAAGTAACTATTCATAGTAAGCATTACTATGTAAGCTTTAGTGATACTACTACTAATAATAATTGATTATCATCATGATCATCATTATCATCAATCACTATCATCATTCCCTTTTATGTACTGGCTGGTTCTTTTAACTTGGTGGGTTGTGTTGAGTGGGAACCAATGATTATCTTGACTGACAGCCTTCCCTGCCCAGTGAAAGAGATAAAAAGGATTATGAGTGGGAACTCCTCGGGACATCCAGGAGTTCAAGGCTGCAGTGAGCCATGATTGTGCCATGGAGATTGGTGTTTTCACCATTAGCTGTGAGAGTGCAAAGGCATAAGATATTAGCAGTGGAAGACCAAGGTGTCCCTGATAGTTTCGAGGTTACCCTACCCCTCCAGCTGGCCGTCTTCTGCAGCTGAGGAGACGCAAACTACACAGACGACAATTAAATGGAAAGATGTGTTGTTTTCTGTGATCAAATATCATGGAGTGCAGTACTACTGCTGTCTAGAGCTGGGCGTAGTGACTGGCACCTGCAGTCTCAGCTACTCAGGAGGATTGCTGAAGTCCAGGCGTTCAGACTGCACTCCAGCCTGGGCAACAGGGCAAGATCCTGTATCTTAAAAAACAAAAAAGTTTGAAAATACCTAGTGTGTTTTTATTTTGTGTTGAGGAATAAAAAATTAACAGATGTAGGACTGGTCACTAATAGTACTGGGAATCTGCTGGGCACGGTGGCTCACGCCGGTAATCCCAGCACTTTGGGAGGCCGAGACGGGCAGATCACGAGGTCAGGAGATCGAGACCATCCTGGCTAACACGGTGAAACCCCGTCTCTACTAAAAATACAAAAAATTAGCCGGGTGTGTTGGCGGGCGCCTATAGTCCCAGTTACTCAGGAAGCTGAGGCAGGAGAATGGCAGGAAGCCAGGAGGCGGAGCTTGCAGTGAGCCCAGGTCTTGCCACTGCACTCCAGCCTGGGAGACAGCAAGACTCCGTCTCAAAAAAAAAAAAAAAAAAAAATACTGGGAATCCTGGCTGCCCCCGGTGCCTGAGCCCATCCTTCCAAATGTCTATTCAGACCTTGTTAGAAAAACCTATGGAGTTTCAAACCCCATTTCTGCAAATCTTGCCGACATGAACTGGTTTAATTTCTGACCATAAAAACACATTAAACAGGATACAATAAAAAGAGTTCTTTCTTTATTAAGAATCCTATTGATACAATTTACTAAGGCATTTACTGTGTCTTACCCTGTATGTGGCTGTGAACATTTAGAGGGTGTAGAATTTAGGGCTAAAATTATCCCATCTCCGATATATATTCTGGACACTGGAGTTTTAAATAAATCTGTAGCTTATGTTTATGTCTCTTCTAAACATAGATGGTGAGAGCTGGAACCAGAATGCTGGTAACTGGGGGAGAAAAATAAAGGCACGCTGGCTGTGGGAACATTTATCCTTCCTGGTGGCTGTGGCACACCTGTGATCCTGTGATCACTCTCCTTATATTTGGAGGAGTTTCCACCCTCTGAGCCCCGCCTTTGTTTGTTTGTTTTGGGTTTTTTGTTCTGAGACAGTGTCTCGCTCTGTTACCCAAGCTAGTATGCAGTGTGGCATGATCATGGCTCACGGCAGCCCGGAACTCGCAGGCTCAAGCAATCCTCCCACCTCAGCCTCCCAAGTAGCTGGAACCACAGGCGTGCCCCACCAGGCCCGGCTAATTTTTAAAGTTTTCTATAGCAATGGGGTCTCCCTATGTTGCCCAAGTTGGTCTCAAACTCCTGGGCTCAAGCGATCCTCCCACCTCAGCCTCTGAAAGTGCTGGGGTACCAGGGATGAGCCACTGCACCCAGCCTGAGTCCTGCCTTTCCAAGATCAAAGTAGAAATCAACTTTACTACTTTCCTTGTTCCTAGACCTTGTCCTGGGAGCCAGGCTTCTCCAGTCAGACCCATGAGAATGTATCATGCAAAACCCATCGCCATGACAAGAAGGAGAGACATTTAACTTTGAAAGGCAAAAATTGTACCAGTCTTAGTGGCAGCAGCTCATTTCCTGTGTGGACAAAGTAGCAGCTGGATTTAGGAACCCTCTTTTAATAAATCCCTCTTCTCCGAAACTAGCTCAGATTGGTTCTGGAGACCATAACTAAAATTGCTGCCTGATACAGAAGGAGAAATGTTACTGTGGAAATATCTCAGAGACCAAATCACTTGGCACTTTGCAGTTTCGTGAAATACTGACTGTCACCATGAGACAAACCTTCATGGCTCGCACCTCCTCAGCATTGCCTGCCCTAATTAGGTGGGTTTTGGAAGAACTCGCTAGCAACCATAACCTTTAAATAGACCAGAACTTGTCTTTTGCAGTGAATTCAGAATCAGTAGCTTTATAAGAAGGGCTTTGCTCAGTTCCTGATGACTCTATGCATGATTGACTCCGTCTCTGTACCTGAATTAAAAAAAAAAAAAATGTTGCAAGTAAAGAAAAGGCAAAATGTTCTTTTTTCTCCCCACTCAGTTTTGCACTGGTGCTCAGCACATATGGTTTCAGGTAGTCTCTGCCTTAACATCTTCCTGAAAGAAACTTCAGAAAAGAGGCCGTGACAGGTGGAGACAGCTTCCTTGATTACAGCTCAGCATGGTTCACATGACACTCTGGCAGTTAATTGATTCAGGCAAGATAATTTGTGTGCGATAAACAGCACAGACCTTTTATTCTCAGCTGGTCAGTTAGAAAGAAGTTTCTCTAATTCAGTCTTAGAAAATGACTTTTTTTTTTTTTCTTGTGCTGGAACTCATTTATTTGCATATAGAGAGATGTTCAAAGCTCTGTAGAAATGCCCAGAGATTGTCAAATCTAACATTATGTTTGAAAAGATGGCATCAAGCTCCTTCCTCCTCAGACAAGAAAATTGCATTTGAACGGGCCGGGTCTTGAAGACCAGCTGATGGTGTCTGAGTCAAAGATGGAGCTGATATTCTCAGGCAATAGGTCCACTTTGGGGCCACTGCAGCTGTTTTTCTAGGAAATCTTCCAAAGCAAACACCACAGTGGAGCTATTCCTGTGAAATGGTGGCATGTCTTCTCCTGTGATCATGGCCAGAGATATCTTCTTTCGTCTTTGAAACAGGTCTGAAAGGTTTTGCTCAGCCTCTGGAGTAAGCCCCATCTCAGCAGAGCAGCTCCATCCTTTGAGAATACAATTTTGACATCTGATGGACTCCCAATATTTGATGCTTGTTTTCAAGGCCACGCTAACACCAATTGGGCTGAAATTAAAATGAGGTCCATAGTAACAGTTACAGGTCCACAGCTCTTGGAGACCCCCTTTTTTTTTTTTTTTTTTTTTTTTTTTTGTTTGTTTGTTTGATTTTTTTGAGACAGAGTCTGTCTCTGTCACTCAGGCTGGAGTGCAGTGATGTGATCTCAGCTCACTTCAACTTCTGCCTCCTGGGTTCAAGTGATTCTGCTGTCTCAGCCTCCCGAGTAACTGTGATTATAGGTGTGCCCCACCACACCTGGCTAATGCCCTCTGAGGACTCTTACACAGTCCTGGCCATGCCTCTCCTGGGCAGGGTCTCTGCAGTCAGTCCTCTTGTCCACCAGCCTCATGCTCTCCATTTTCCTGTCCAACTCATGCATGGCATCCTCTGCAATGCCTCAAACAGCCAGTGCAGTGCATGGTGCCTTGGTGACACATTACTGACCAGAGACATCACTGAGCTCTGTTGCTCATGCTGCCCAGGCTGGAGTGCAATGGCACGATCTTGGCTCACTGCAACCTCTGCCTCCCGGGTTCAAGAGATTCTCCTCCCTCAGCCTCCTGAGTAGCTGGGATTACAGGCATGTACCACCACATCCAGCGAATTTTTATGTTTTTAGTAGAGACGGGGTTTCAACATGTTGGCCAGGCTGGTCTTGAACTCCTGGCCTCAAGTGATCCACCCACCTGGGCCTCCCAAAGCACTGGGATTACAGGCATGAGCCACTGTGCCCAGCTAAAGCCACTGATTTCTGAAGTCAAGGACGTTGTCTCTCATCACTGCCAAAGTGGCTGGTGCCAACCCTGCTGAGGCCTTGTGCTTTCAAACCTACTATTTTCTTGAATGAGCCCTTTCATGACAGCCCAGTCAACACAGAGCTACAGAGGGAGGGAACTGCTGCCACCAGCCTGTGACCATAAGAAGACAAACAGACCACATCCTGCACTGGCTGGCACCTCTCTTTTCTAAGTCTGGTGGAATCCCTTACGAAAGGCCACTTGACAAATCCTCTGGCAAGACTGACCTTAGATGACAGCTGGGTGTGGGCTGGGTGCAGTGGCTCACGCCAGTAATCCCAGCACTTTGAGAGGCTGAGGCAGGCAGATCACTTGAGGTCAGGAGTTTGAGACCAGCCTGGTCAACATGGTGCAACCTCATCTCTACTCAGAAAAATACAAAAATTAGCCAGGGGTGGTGGTGCACATGTGTAGTCCCAACTACTACTGGGGAGGCTGAGGCAGGAGAATTGCTTGAACCCGGGAGGCAGAGCTGCAGTGAGCGGAGATCGCACCACTGCACTCCAGCCTGGGCGACAGAGTGAGACACTGTCTCAAAACAAATAAAGAGGCTGTGTGTGGTGGGTGGCCTGGCCATATGTGTTCTGGGCCTGGCGGAACTACACTTCCCAGAATTCCCTTTCTTGTATGTTTTCCAGTAGGGTGGACTGCAGGAAGGATACCTATGGGAGATGTGGAAGGTGCAGGGGAAACAGCAACCGCTTTGTAGCTCACCCACGTTACTGCTCATCTGCTGCCTCCACTTGTTGGCTGGGCCTGCCGCAGCTCCACCTGCCCCTGGAGCCCCTCCAGGTTCTACCACACCTGGACCTTGTGTGGCTGTCGGCTCCACCCTGAAGGGCCCTGGCTTCTGCACAACATGAAACCCAAGGTCAGAGGCAATAAGGCACTTCGACAAGTTTCATTCGTTCTCCTGGGCTCCAGCTCGAGTTTGTGGGTTTCATCTTGTTCTTGCTTCCTTAGGTTATAGCCGTCATCTCCCCTTCCAGGCTGTCTGCCCTGTGGACTGCAGGTGCCAGCATCAGAAGGGAAAAAAAGGGAAAGCAAAGAAGGAAAGACAAAGTCAGTTCTAGTAGAGACTGTTTAACCAGCTCCCACAGTTGCATGAGGTCAAATCCCTGCAAAAAGTCATAAAAGTGATATATATGTACATTGATGCATAGGTATACGTGTGTGTGTGTGTGTGTGTGTGTGTGGTCGTGCATTGCATAACGACAAGGATACTTTTTTTTTTTTTTGAGATGGAGTCGCACTCTGTCACCCAGTCTGGAGTGCAGTAGTGCGACCTCGGCTCACTGCAACCTCTGCCTCCTGGGTGCAAGCGATTCTCCTGCCTCAACCTCCAGAGTAGCTGGGATTACAGGTGCCCACCACCACGCCAGGTGAACTTTTGTATTTTTAGTAGACATAGGGTTTCGCCATGTTGGCCAGGCTGGTCTCGAACTCCTGACCTCAAGTGATCTGCCTGCCTCGGCCTCCCAAAGTGCTGGGATTACAGGCATGAGCCACTGCACCCACTGACAGGGATATATTCAAAGAAATGCATCATTAGGCAATTTCATCATTGAGCAAACATTATAGAGTGCACTTACACAACCCTAAGTGGCCTAGCCTATTACACACCTAGCCTGTATGGTAAAGCCCTATTGCTCCTAGGATACGAACCTGTAGAGCACATTACTGTACTGAATACCGTAGGCAATTGTAACACAATGCTAAGTATTTGTGTACCTAAACATACCTAAACATAGAAGGAATACAGTGAAAATATGGTATAAAGAAGCAGCCTCCAACCTATTTGGCACCAGGGACTGGTTTTGTGGAAGTCCATTTTTCCAGGGCTGCAGGGAAGGGTGGGGAGGTGTCAGGATGAAACTGTTCCACCTTAGATCGTCAGGCATTAGTTAGATTATCAGAAGGAGCATGCAACTTAGACCCTGCGCATGTGCAGTTCACAAGAGTGTTCATGCTCCTATGAGAATCTAATGCCACCGCTGATCTGATAGGAGGCAGAGCTCGGTGGGTAAGGCGAGTGATGGGGAGTGGCTGTAAACACACATGAAGCTTTGCTCACCTGCAGGCTGCTCACCTCCTGCTGCGCAGCCTGGTTCCTAACAGGTCACAGACCAGTACTGGTCCAAGGCCTGGGGGATTGGGGACCGCTGATATAAAAGACAAAATAATCATACACCTGTCTAAGGCATTTATCATGAATGGAGCTCACAGCACCGAAAGTTGCTCTGGGTGAGTCAGTGAGGGAGTGGCGAGAAAATGAGTGGTTCATACCTGTCATCCCAGCACTTTGGGAAGCCAAGGCAGGTGGATCACCTGAGGTCAGGAGTTCAAGACCAGCCTGGGCAACATGGCCAAACTCTGTCTCTACTAAAAATAAAAAATCAGCCTGGCATGGTGGCAGGTGCCTGTAATCCCAGCTACTCTGGAGGCTGAGGCAGGAGAATTGCTTGAACCTGGGAGGTAGAGGTTGCAGTGAACTGAGATCACACCACTGCACTCCAGCCTGGGTGACAGAGTGAGACTCCTTCCAAAAAAAAAGAAAAGAAGAGAAAGAAAATGTGAAGGCCTAGAACATTACTGCACACCCCTGGAGGTAGACTTTGTAAACACTGTATGGTTAGGCTACTTTTTCTTTCCTTTTTTTTTTTTTTGAGACGGAGTCTCGCTCTGTCACCCAGGTTGGAGTGCAATGGCATTATCTCAGCTCACTGCAACCTCTGCCTCCTGGGTTCAAGCAATTCTTATACTAATTTATTCTTTTTAAAACCCCTTCTTCAGTAATAAATTAACCTTAGCTTACTGTGACTTTGTAACTTTATAAAGGTTCTAAATTTTATAAACTTTTTGACACTCTGACAGTAATCACTTAGCTTAAAACACATTGTACTGCTGTACAAAAATATTTTCTTTCTTTATAGCTTTAATCTATAACCTTTTTCCAACTAAATATTTTTTCTCTTTACTCCTTGAAAACCAAGACACAAACACACACATTAGCCTAGGCCTACACAGGATCAGGATCGTCAGTATCGCTGTCCTCCACCTTCTTGTCTTGTCCCACTGGTAGGTTTTCAGGAGCAATAACAGGCATGGAGCTGTCATCTATGATAACAGTGAATTTTTCTGGAATCCCTCCTGAAGGACTTGCCTGAGGCTGTTTTACAGTTACTTTTTATATAAATAGAAGGAACACACTCTAAAATAATGATAAAAGTATAGTGTAGTAAATACAGAAACCATTAGGGCTTTTACTATGATTGTCAAGTATTATGTACTGGACCAGGTGCAGTGGCTCATGCCTATAATCCTAACACTTTGGGAGACTGAGGCGGGCGGATCACTTGAGCTCAGGAGTTCGAGACCAGCCTGGGCAACATGGCGAAACCCCGTCTCTACTAAAAACACAAAAATTAGCTGGATGTGGTGGCATGCACCTGTAATCCCACTACTTGGGTGGCTGAGACAGGAGAATAGCTTGAAACCCGGAGGCGGAGGCTGCAGTGAGCTGGGATCACACCACTGTACTCCAGTCTGGGTGAAACAGTGAGACCCTGCCTCAAAAAAAAAAAAAAAAAGTATGTTTTGGACGTAATTGTGTGTGTGATACTTTTGTGACTGGCTGATGAGTAGCATTACCAGCATTGCCACAAACATTGTGCTATGATGTTATGGCAGCTACGACATTTTTAGGTGATAGGAATTATTCAGCTATGTTGTAATCCTATGGGCCCACTGTCCTACATGCAATTTGTCATTATGTGGTGCGTGACTGCATATATAGATTTCCTATTGCTTTTATTTCTCAGGTTGAACCCAGACTGATACACTGGGAACCCAGCATAAGGAATTTTTTGTTTTGTTTTGTTTTGTTTTTGTGGGTTTTTTTTTTTTTTTTTTTTTTTTTGAGGCTCTGGATGACTTTATTCTTCAAATGACTTTACTCTCCAGTAGCTCCAGGTGAGACTGAGAGCAAGAACCTGGCCCATCCCTCTCTCCATTGTCTGAGCAGGTCACCAAAGGAAGTGGGCAGGACGCTGGCAGAGTCTGACAGGGCCTTGCTGTGGGTGGAGCAAAGGGTGCCTCATATGTCTGGGGTGCTTGGGGTCGGCCACAAAGGTGGAAGGAAATGGGGTCGACAGATGAGGGTGGGCCTTGTGCTTCAGATAACCTCACATGGTCAGGCAAGGGTTAGGGATGGGATGCAGGGAGCCTCAGGGGCTCATGTCAATTACTGACCTAAGGAAGGGCCCAGGAGAAGGAAAAGGGAGGAGTTGTGAGAAGGGACAGGGGAGCTCAGAGGAGAGCACAGAAGAACTTCTTCTCCCAGAAGTTCTCCGAAGTGGGCACAGGGGTGATGAGGGGATCCTCACAGGCGTGGGCATCACAGTAAGTCATCAGGTCTGCGGCTGCCTTGGACACCTTTATCCGGCACAAGCTGGCTTCAATCTTAAGCTGTTCCACCATCTTGCGTGCTTGCCCAATACTCATAGTGCTGTTCACCGGAGTCTCACCTTTCATCCTAAAGCCACAAGCACAGCAGTAGCAGACCTGGGTGTAGGGTCAGTGGAGGGTACCAAAACCTTCTTTTGTGGGTTTTTTTAGTCAGAGTCTTGCTTTTATTGCCCAGGCTGGAGTGCAATGGTGCAATCTCAGCTCACTGCAACCTCCACCTCCTGGATTCAAGCAGTTCTCCTACCTCAGCTTCCCAAGTAGCTGGGATTACAGGCGTATGCTACCACATATGGCTTTTTTTTTTTTTTTTTTTTTTCTTTTTTAGTAGAGACGAGGTTTTACCATGTTAGTCAAGCTGGTCTTGAACTCCTAACCTCAGGTGATCCACCCACTTTGGCCTCCCAAAGTGCTGGGATTGCAGATGTGAGCCACCATGCCCAGCCAGGATTTTTTTTTTTTTTTAAGACAGGGTCTTGCTCTGTTGCTCAGGCTGGAGTGCAGTGGCACCATCATAGCTCACTGCAGCCTCAACCTCCTGGGCTCAAGCGATCCTCCTGCCTCAGCCTCCCAAATAGATGGAACCACAGGCATGCAACACCATGCCCAGCTAATTTTTGCAGAGACGGGGTTTTGCTGTGTTGCACAGGCTGGTCTTGAACTCTTGGGCTCAAGCAATCCTCCCGCCTTGGCGTCCCAAAGTGCTGGGATTACAGGTATGAGCTGCCGCACTTGGCGTCATCAGGCATTTTTGCTCTTCTAGTTTGCTAGTCTTATGTCTTACTTGGCCTGTGCTTTCAGTTAGATCCCAGGAGTGCCAGTCCTAGCTTCTAATTGCCCATCCTGGCTCAGACTTCATTCTTTAGAAAGTGTCTCATGGCAGGTCCTTGACCTGTGGTGCCATCACTGAGAGATCACCTGGCCACCTTTCACCCAGACACTCCCACAGCTTAGTGCAGATGGTTTTGAGGATGTCCACTGTATTTATTCCAATTTTCTGTTCCAGAAATACCTCTTATTCTACAGTTAAGGAGCAAGAGAGCTAAGACATGGTCTATGGCCTTGTCATTTGCCATCATTGTAGTGCCCTCAGACCTCCTGTGGGTTCTGACATTTTAAAAATTCGGTTGTAGCCAGGTGCTGTGGCTCAAGCCTGTAATCCCAGCACTTTGGGTGGCTGAGACGGGCAGATCACAAGGTCAGGAGATCGAGACCATCCTGGCTAACACGGTGAAACCCCATCTCTACTAAAAAAAAATACAAAATCTAGCCGGGCGAGGTGGCAGGCGCCTGTAGTCCCAGCTACTAGGGAGGCTGAGGCAGGAGAATGGCGTAAACCCGGGAGGCAGAGCTTGCAGTGAGCTGAGATCCGGCCACTGCACTCCAGCCTGGGCGACAGAGCGAGACTCCATCTCAAAAAAAAAAATTCGGTTGTAATCCATCCTCTGGTCTGAAAAGGCTGGATGAATATTTTCTTTGTCAACCAGAAATTGTGTAAGCTATGTAGTCAGATACAAGGAGGTAGTGCCCTTTTCTTAAGGAATTCTTAATCTAATTGTCACATTTCTCTGATTGAAGCAAAATGGGTGCTTTACTGACCCAGATTTTATGTTATTCGAACAAATAAAGCTCCAGCTGCCAATTTCAATAGAGCTACTGGACTTAATGGGCATTTACTATATTTCCTCGGCCAAGCACAGTGGCTCATGCCTATAATCCCAGCACTTTGGGAGACCAGGGCAGGGCGGGTTACTTGAGGTCAGGAGTTGGAGACCAACCTGGGCAACATGGCAAAACCCCATTTCTACTAAAAATACGAAAATTTGCTGGGCGTGGTGGCATGTGCCTGTAATTCCAGTACTTGGCAGGCTGAGGCAGGAGAATCACTTGAACCCGGGAGGTGGAGTTTGCAGTGAGCTGAGATCACGCCACTGCACTCCCAGCCTGAGCGACAGAGCAAGAGCCTGTCTGAAAATAATAATAGTAAATAATATATTTCCTCCCTGGTCTTGACTTCATTTGTAGTGACGGATTTTCATGATTTCGTGGATTGTTGAGACTTTCCCATATGAACCATAGTTCATTGCTGCTCACAACAGCAGACAGCTCTTGGTGCTGCGTAGTGGAATTGCGTATACTGTGTAGGGGTACTGTGACACATCCCGAAGAGCCCCTCTCTTCAGGACCAAGGTACTCAGTCCAAGCATGATGGTTCACACCTACAATCAAAAGGCAGACGGATTGCTTGAGCCCAGCAGTTCAAGACCAGCCTGGGCAACATAGTGAGATCCCATCTCTACAATAAGTCAATTAAAAAAAAAAAAAAAGGCAAGCATGGTGATATGTGCCTGTAAGCCCACCTACTAGGAGGCTGAGGTGGGAAGATTCCCAAAGTCCAGGAGGTTGAGGCTGCAGTGAGCTATAATGGTACTATTGCACTTCAACCTGGGCAACAGGGTAAGACCCTGTCAAAAAAAAAAAAAAAAAAAAAAAAAAAAAAAAAAAAAAAAGCATTTCTTGCTCCTGCTGGTGGATTGTTGCCTGTTGACAGCTCACAGCCAAGTTCCTCCCTAAGTACTGAGATGACTGCAGGGTGCTGCCCTGCCTGGGATGATGCTCTTCCCGGTTATGGCTCCTGTCACCCGACTTTTCAGTGTGGGACATGAAGCTCCAGCTCTCCTGCCTGTTTCAGGACATCTGTGCTGGGCAGCTCTGCGTCAGAGCTTCCCGGGGAACTGGCTGAGGCATCTGTTGAAATTGCATAAGTTTTCAGTGTCTCCTCTGATCAATCTGCTTCCCTCACTCCCTGCACCCAAATCTCCATTTCAGAGCTTCCTCCCAGGGACCCGACCTATGACAGTCTTCTCCATCTTTGGTATTTCCCAGAGTTTTGTTAAGTTGGCTGGAGGAGGAAAAACATGGCTTTTTTCTTAATCCTTCCTCGGCTTAATTGATACAGAATAGAGAAGACCAGGAGCAACTGGAAGCTGGAAGCGAGGGCAGATGAGTCAAAAGTTTGGAGAGAGGCACCAAAAAGCCCATCCAGGGTCCAGGGAATGGGTGAGAGTTAAACTCCAAGAAGAGTCAAGCCAAGTCTGGATGCATTGGGTCACGCCTATAATCCCGGCACTTTGGGAGGCCATGGCGGGAAGATTGCATGAACCCAGGAGTTTGAGAACAGTGTGGGCAACATAGTGAGACCCCATCTCTACCAAAGAATTAAAAATAAAAATTAGCCAGGTGTAGTAGTGCGTACCTGTAGTCTCAGCTACTCAGGAGGCTGAGACGGGAAGTGGAATATTGTAGAATTGTAGTAGCAGTATTAAAAATAATGGCAAAACCCACAATTACTTTTGCACCAACCTAATAGTAGTGATAACAGGGACAGGAAGTGAGAGAAGCCGGAACCATATGACATCCTGGTCCAGGTACTGACCTAGTTGTGAAGTTGCCCCACATATAGGTAGCCAGCCATCAAGATCCCAGTTTTGGAGCTGGGCATGGTAGCTCACACCTATAATTCCAGTGATTCAGGAGGCTGAGGCAGGAGAATCACTTGAGGCCAGGAGTTCAAGACCAACCTAGGCAACACAGTGAGAGACCCTGTCTCCACAACAAATTTAAAAATTAACTGGGCATCGTGGTGCATGATGGTAGTCCCAGCTACTCGGGAGACCAAGGCAGAAGGATCGCTTGAACCCAGAAGTTCCAAGCTGCAGTGAGCTATGATTATGTCACTACGCTCCAGTCTGGGCAACAGAGCAAGACCCTATCTCTTACAGAAAAAAAAAAAAAAAAAAAAAACAGCCAAGGTAAGAGGCAAGCCTTAGTGCGCCCAAGAACCAGTGAGATAAGGAGGAGTCCAGGGATAGAATTGGTGGAGATTATGGAATGTCTGGGCAGGCAAGCTAATGAGGGCTTATAGCATAGAGCAAGGCCCAGCATCCCATCTGCCTGGAGTGCGGCGTAGGCCTTCCAGTCTTTGCTGTGGGGAATTGTCAAGGAACTTCCTGGACAAAAATCACCTTCCGCACAGTGAGCAGAACGGGACTCCTTTGCTCATTAAAAACACAACCTGGAGTGGAGTTTCTTAAGTGGGAATGGCATCAGGATTGTCTGGAGGGCTTCTAAGGCAATCCCAGCTCCAGCCTCGGATATTCCCGCTGGGCAAGTCAGGGCTGGGTGGGGCCCCAGGGCTTGCCTTTTTTTTTTTTTTTTTTTTTTTTTTGGAGACAGAGTTTCACTGTATTGCCCAAGCTGGAGTGCAGTGGCAGGATCTTGGCTCACTGCAACCTCTGCCTCCTGGGTTCAAGCAATTCTCGTGCCTCAGCCTGTCCAGTAACTTGGGACTACAGGCAAGCCACACCCCGCTAATTTTTTTGTATTTTTAGTAGGGCCGGGCCGGGCGCGGTGGCTCACACCTGTAATCCCAGCACTGGGAGGCCCCGAGGCGGGCGGATCACCAGGTCAGGAGATCAGACCATCCTGGCTAACACGGTGAAACCCTGTCTCTACTAAACAAAACACAAAAATTTAGTCAGGCGTGGTGGTGGGCGCCTTTAGTCCCGGCTACTCGGGAAGCTGAGGCAGGAGAATGGCGTGAACCTGGGAGGCGGAGCTTGCAGTGAGCCGAGATCGTCCCTCTGCACTCCAGCCTGGGCGACAGAGCAAGACTCCATCTCCAAAACAAAAACAAAAACAAAAAGAATAGTAGAGATGGAGTTTCACTATGTCAGCTAGGCTGGTCTTGAATTCCTGGCCTCAAGTGAT
>NW_016811820.1:3993862-4054636 GCF_001698545.2 Rhinopithecus bieti
CAAAACAAAACAAAACAAAAGAATAGTAGAGATGGAGTTTCACTATGTCAGCTAGGCTGGTCTTGAATTCCTGGCCTCAAGTGATCCACCCGCCTCTACCTCCCAAAGTGCTGGTATTACAGGCATGAGCCACCGCGCCTGGCCAGATTTGCTTTTTGTTTTGTTTTGTTTTCTTTTCTTTTTTTGAGACAGTCTTGCTCTGTTGCCCAGGCCAGAGTGCAGTGGCGAGACCTTGGCTCACGGCAACCTCTGCCTCTCGGGTTCAAGCGATTCTCCTGCCTCAGCCTCCAAAGTACCTGGGACTACAGGCGTGCACCACCACATCCTGCAAATTTTTGTATTTTTAGTAGAGACAGGGTTTCACTATGTTGGTCAGGCTGGTCTTGAACTCCTGACCTCAAGTGATCCGCCTGCCTCGACCTCCCAAAGTGTTGGGATTACAGGCCTGAGCCACTGCACCCAACCAGGTTTGTCTCTTAAACAAGTTCTCAGATAGGTGCAGATACTGTGGTTTTAGGGGCCACACTCTGAGAACCTTCAGATGGGTCAGCCAGACACCTACACCTGACTGTCATTTTAAAATGCGTCCTTCACACCCTGCTCTTACAGGGGAGGACAGAATTAGGCCTGGAAACCTGAGAGAAGATCAGGACATTCAGGCAAAACACAAATTGATACGATCAACAGGCTTTGGCCTCAGATATTCGCCATGGTAAGTGACTTAACTGTTCTGAGCCTGTGTCTTCATCTGTAAAAAGAGGATAAGAACAGCTATCACATAGGATTGTTGTAAGGATTGGATGAGAGATCAAGTGTGGAAGGTGTTAGCATGATGTGAGACTGTTGTGCTGAACCCCTGTTAACCTCAGTAGGGAGGGCCCCAGGCTCAAGAGCCTGAAGGAGAGACCAGCACCAGCCAACAAAACATGGGATTTTCCTAGAGGCTTACACACGGGGGAGAGAGTCCATTGGCGGCGGGCTGGGCAGGAAAACTGCAGTCGCCTTCTAACATCATGCAGCTTCTACAGCATTTTCTTTTAACACCCTTCCCTCAATGACCTCCACCTGGCAACCTTCATTTAACCCCAAATTCAGGGCCTCAATCTCCTGTAGGGCTGGGGGCTCAGATGTTCATCACAGATAAGGAATTAATCTCTGCATTGGCCACACCGTGTAATCCCAGCACTTTGGGAGGCCAAGGCGGGAGGATCTCTGGAGACTAGGAGTCCAAGACCAGCCTGTGCAACATGTTGAGACTCCATCTCTACAACTGCAATCCCAGCACTTTGGGAGGCCGAGGCGGGCAGATCTTGAGGTCAGGAGTTTGAGACCAGCCTGGCCAAATGGTGAAACGCCATCTCTACTAAAAATACAAAAAAATTTAGCTGGGCATGGTGGTGGGCACCTGTAATCCCAGCTACTTGGAGGCTGAGGCAGGAGAATCATTTGAACCCGGGAGGCAGAGGGTTGCAATGAGCCGAGATCGCACCATTGCACTCCAGCCTGGGTGACAGGGCGAGACTCCATCTCAAAAAAAAAAAAAAAAAAAACAAAAGAAGCATGATGTGGAACAGTGTTCATGGCCCGGTGATCTCTGTACCTGTTTTCGGCTCTTTCTTCACCCCGGCTCTGAACATAGATTCAGGTGCATCTGCCATGCAGAGTTATTCTTAGGGTATGCTCAAGTTATTCCTATCGGGGGCATTTAGCCTACAGAGACCCCCTTAAGTATTTGTTGTGCATGATGGGGACACACACAGGCAGTGGGGAACAGCTCTAGCAAGTGAGATCAGACTAGTTGGTGTTCTCTGGGGAAGGGAACTTTGGGAGGCTGGGGCAGAAGGATTCCTTGAGGCCTGGGCATAGCCAGATGCCATCTCTACAAAATATAAACAAATTAGCCAGGCAAGGTGGCGTGTGCCTGTACTCGCAGTACTTTGGGAGGCTGAGGCAGGAGAATCCCTTGAGGCCAGGAGTTTGAGACCAGCCTGGACAATATAGCAAGACCCCATCTCTACAAAATATAAACAAATTTGCCAGGCAAGGGCAGAAGGGTCCCTTGAGGCCTGGGCAACATAGCAAGACCCCATCTCTACAAAATGTAAACAAATTACCCAGGCAAGGTGGCATGTGCCTATACTCCAAGCACTTTGGGAGGCTGAGGCAGGAGGATCTCTTGAGCCCAGGAGTTCAAGGCCGCAGTGAGCTATGATCACACCACTGCACTCCAGCCCCTAGCAGACCCTGTCTCTTTAAAAAAACAAAACAAAACAAAACAAAACAAACAAACAAACAAAAAAACAGCTGAGCGTGGTGGCTTATGCCTGTAATCCCAGCACTTTGGGAGGCCGAGGCCGGTGGATCACCTGAGGTCGGGAGTTCGAGACCAGCTTGACCAACGTGGAGAAACCCCGTCTCTACTAAAAATACAAAATTAGCCGGGCGTGGTGGCACATGCCTGTAATCCCAGCTACTAGGGAGGCTGAGGCAGGGGAATCTCTTGAACCCAGGTGGCAGAGGTTACAGTGAGCTGAGATTGCATCATTGCACTCTAGCCTGGGTAACAAGAGTGAAAATCCGTCTCAGAAAAAAAACAAAAAAAGGAAAGAAAAACACAACATTTCGCCCTTCTGGTGCTCTGGGTTCTGTCTCCTGCTCACGCTCTCTGAGTCTCCATGGCACTATTGAGTAGCTGGCAGTGACGGGGTGGGAGTGGTGGTACCAGCAGCCTTCATTTTTTCCTGGACAGGAATGTAAGAAACTGGCACGACGCCTTCTCTCCACCAGTTGCATTTTACAGCTTATGATTTGTAGTGAGGTCCATCATGGCAAAGAAGCACACACCATTATTTATGTGTTTGCACCCTGCCTTGTTCCAAGGAAGATTTAAGGCAGCTACAGACCCTGGTAAATTAATCCACTATCTGTGCCATGGAGAGAGGCAGGGTTCCCGTATCAGCCCAGGTAGGTTAGCTTGCTTAAGTGGCCTTAGCAGCAGACTCCAGACCATCCTGATGCAATCAGAAGAGGACTTGGATCTAAACCAGCTGTTCTCAAACTTAAGTGAGCATTGGAGTGACCTGGGGGACTTGTTCAACACAGATTGGTCAGTTTCTGATTCCCTAGGTCAGGAACAGGCCTGAGAATCTGCATTTCTAGCAAGTACCAGGTGGTGCTGATGCTGCTGGCCTGGGAGTCTCACTTTGAGAAGCACTGATCTGCAGGAATTCATGCTGTGATTGTCCTTCTGGAAGCATGAACTTGGGCCAGGCCCAGTGGCTCGCGCCTGTAATCCCAGCACTTTGGGAGGCCAAGGTGAGAAAATCGCTTGAGCTCAGGAATTCAAGACCAGCCTGGACAACATGGTAAGAGTCCATGTCAAATAAAATAAAATAAAATAAAATAAAATAAGATAAAATAAGATAAAATAAGATAAAATAAGATAAAATAAAATAAAAAATGCTGCACACAGTGGCTCGCACCTATAAACCCAACACTTTGGGAGGCCAAGGTGGGCAGATCACAAGGTCAGGAGATTGATACCATCCTGGCCAACATGGTGAAACCCCGTCTCTACTAAAAATACAAAATTAGCCAGGCGTGGTGGCACATGCCCATAATCCCAGCTACTCGGGAGGCTGAGCTAGGAGAATCGCTTAAACCAGGGAGTCAGAAGTTGCAGTCAGCGGAGATCGCACCACTGCACTCAGCCTGGAGACACAGCGAGACTCTGTCTCAAAATAAATAAATTAAATTAAATATGAATAAAATGGAAGCCTGATTTGAAATAGTGTTCATGTGTTCATGCCCAGCAATCTCTGTGCCTGTTTTAGGTTCTCTCTTCACCCCTAGAGCTGCTAGGAGCCTCTCACTTATACCCACCTTCCTGAGATGCATCCTGTGCTAGAATGTGCCAGACTTGGCACCCACGGAAATGCTCTTTCCTGTGGCTGTCACTCTCATGGTCTTGCGGGAAGCCACTATCCTCATTCAACCATAATCTAACTAAGGCATCTAATGGGTGGCTTTCCCTGGTGGAGGAGAAGAGAGAAGCTTAGGTGGCAGGTGGACTTGGGTTCAAAAGTAAATTGGCCAAGTACCTGTGTGAAAGTGAGCATGTTACTCCAGTTCTCTCAGTTTATTAATTTGTCCAATGGAGACAGTACACTTTCCTAGAACCATTGTGAGAATGCAATTGGACAATAGGGTGTTTGACATATCACCGTTCTCCGTCATTCTTCCCTTCTCCTTTCGAAATACATTCATGGATCCTTGTCTTGAAGGAGTGACGTGGATGGAGAGTTTGGGGGATTATGATGGACCAAAAAAGTAGCTGTGGAAGATTCGGGGGCCAAGAGGTCCCCCATTTAGCATTCTTTAATTCACATGTTATGGATGGGACCCCTCAGCCCCTAGATTTCTACTTGTATTCAAATAAATTGCATAGCTAAAATAAATAACGATTTTAGTCAAAACGGGCAGTTTTCAGAATAAACAGTTTTGATGTATGCTTCTGCTAATGCATAAATTCAGACAGGTAGTAGACAGTCAGGCTGAGGACACAGAGATGAATGAAGCATCACCTTGACTTTGAGGAGCCCACAATCTAATGCTCAAATCCAGCCAGTGCCTTTCAAGGCTCTCCTGGGTTTTTCCTCCAGGACAGTGAGTGTAGACATGGGCTCCTCCACCCAGCGTGGTTCTGCCAGGCATCCATGATATTGCCCCGGTTATCTGGATGTTCTCGATTGGGCCCCAGTTCACCTTCATACTGAAGAATCATGCTCCCTGGTAAAGAGAAGGAAATTAGTTTTGATCAGTGCCTTTGTTAGTCCATTTTCACACCACTGACAAAGACATACCCAAGACTGGGTAATTTATAAAGAAAAAGAAATTTAATGGACTCATAGTTCCACGTGGCTGGAGAGGCCTCACAATCATGGTGGAAGGCGAAAGGCATGTCTTACATGGCAGCAGGCAAGACAGAATGAGAGCCAAGTGAAAGGGGAAACCCCTTATAAAACCATCAGATCTCATGAGACTTATTCACTACCATGAGAACAGTATGGGGGAATCCGCCCCCAGGATTCAGTTATCTCCCACTGGGTCCCTCCCACAACACGTGGGAATTATGGGAGCTGCAATTCGAGATGAAATTTGAGTGGAAATGCAGCCAGACCGTAACAGTGCCTTTTCTTCCCTTCTCTCCCCTCCACTTCTCCATCCTTCTCCTCATCATCCCATCCCCCTTGCCTGTCTTTGCCTGTCCTCTCAGAACAATGCAAATATTTACGTTTAAATCTATTATATGTTATCTTTCTAATAGATAAACATACCTTACTGTTGATGGGATCGATAGATGTTTCAGGTTACTTACTTTCAGAGAAGAAGGAAGTCTGTCAGCTTTTATAAAGTTTTTCATTTTTAAGAGGCAGGATGATTAGTCCATTTTCACACTACTGTAAAGAAATACCTGAGGCTGGGTAACTTGCAAAGGAAAGAGGTTTAATTGACTCACAGTTCCACCTGGCTGGGGAGGCCTTAGGAAACTTATTATCATGGCAGAAGGTGAAGGGGAAGCAAACTTGGGCCTTCTCACATGGCGGAAGGAGAGAGCATGTGTGTGAAGGAGGAACTGTCAAACTCTTACAAAACCATCATATCACATGAGACTTACTATCACAAGAACTGCATGGGGGAAACCACCCCATGATCCAATCACCTCCCACCAGATGCCTCCATCAACATGTGGGGATTATGGAGATTATATTTCGATATGAGATTTGGGTGGGGACATAGAACCAAACCATATCACAGGGTCTTGCTGTCACCCAGGTTGGAGTGCAGTGGTGTGATCATAGCTCACTGCAGCCTCGACCTCTGTGGTTCAAACAATCCTCCTACCTCAGCCTTCCAAGTAGCTGGGACTACTGGTGTGCACTAGCACACCTGGCTAATTTTTGTATTTATTTATTTATTTATTTGTAGAAATGGGACCTCACTGTATTACCCAGTCTGGTCTTGAATTCCTGGACTCAAGTGACTCCCCTGCCTTGGCCTCCCAAAGTATTGGGAGTACAGGTCTGAGCCACCGTGCCTCACCTGTCAGCTTTGTGATAAAGCAGAGAGAAGCTGTATTAGTTTGTTCTCATACTGTTAATAAAGACATACCTGAGACTGGACAATTTATAAAGGAAAGAGGTTTAATTGACTCATGGTTCCACATAGCTGGGGAGGCCTCACAATCATGGCTGAAGGCAAATGAGGAGCAAAGTCACATCTTACACGGCAGCAGGCAGGAAGGCTTGTGCAGGGGAACTCCCATTTATACAACCATCAGATCTCGTGAGACTTACTCACTACCACAAGAACAGTATGGGGGCAACTACCCCCATGATTCAATTGTCTCCACCTGGTGCAATTCAAGGTGAGATGTGGGACCAGGTGCAGTGGCTCACACCTGTAATCCCATCACTTTGGGAGACTGAGGCAGGTGGATTACCTGAGGTCAGGAGTTTGAGACTAGCCTGGCCAACACATAGTGAAACCCCGTCTCTATTTTAAAAAATACAAAAATTAGCTGGGCATGGGGGTGCATGCCTGTAGTCCCAGCTACTTGGGAAGCTGAGGCAGGTGAAATGCTTGAACCCTGGAGGCGGAGGTTGCAGTGAGCTGAGACTGTGCCACTGCACTCCAGCCTGGGTGACAGAGCAAGACTGCATCTCAAAAAAATAATAATAAATAAATAAAGGTGAGGTTTGGGTGGGGACACAGCCAAACCATGTCAAAAGCCAAGTGAAGACACTGTACTCCATATTCTGTGATAATAGCAATGACAACCATAGCAGTTTTCTTTTTTGAGCACTTAATGTATGCCAGGCATTGTGCTGCTAACCTCTGTCTATGGATTAGTAAAATATTATTAATCAAAAGAACCTCAGGGGGGAGGTATTATTATTATCATTATTTTTGTTTTATGGATCAGGCAGAAAAAGGTTAAGATAGCATGCCCAGGACTAGTAGGTAACAGAGCTGGATTCAAGTTCAGGGCTGAGGTCTGAGCCCCAGTGGCCAGGCCTCTAATGACTGATCTCCTGACCCGGCCTGGAATGGGAGCACTATGCCTTGGCTCATTTCCAGTAACTGGAGGATGCTGGATGGTCACATGTGGAGGCTGGTCATTCCTCTGCTTGAATTGGACATCATAACAGTGCCTTTCCTACATATTATGGTCACTTTCCCATCCTCTCTCCAATTGTATAGGGAATTGTAAGGAAGGGAAGAGAGGATTCCAGGAGTATCTGATTTTGGTCTAGAGACTGATAAAAATGGGAAGTTCAGGGATCGGCAGGTGCCACCAGGGCAGATGTAAATGTTGTCCTTGCGAAGCAAAGAATATTGAGTCCAGCCTGCCAAGGTTTGTGACGTCCGCTGCTGCCCACTTCTGCTGTTGTTGCTGATATTGAATGTCAAGGCCAGAAGGCATGGGAACACCGTCTATGGGGGCTGCAGCAGGAACAGAAAGCACTGGGAACCCAGGTGCTCTTTTCGTCCTACACATGGCCGAGACTTAGAGAAACAAGAACAGCCACAATGTACTATGATTTTAGTTGCCCTGTCTTAGCATAGGGAAGAGGACTTCAGCAGCTCCCAGGACTTGAGTGTAAGGACTGTGCAGTGGGGAGGCCTGGGGATCATGAGAATCCCCAGGTGGCAGAAGGGGCCAGCAGCTGGGAGCCAGGCCCCGCAGTGTGTGCTGGCTCAGAGCAGCAATGGGCCAATTGGAGACATGACTGTCTTACTCTGGTGGGGGTGGGGAGGCATATTTAGCATTCGAGGGGAACATCTTTCCAGAAAAGCAGCAGGGCATAGGACCTGTTTGGTGGACCTCACACGTTGTTGAGGTCACTAGCCACAGGTTGAACCAAAGGAAGTCAGAATGAGGACAGAGACCCCTCTCAGCACAGACATTGTTCAGTGACATAAACAATCTCTGCCTTCCTCTCCTCCTGTCCTTCTTCCTTGAGGCCCAATCTGAAAGGAGTGGAGGAGATAGACCATGAGGGAGGGTGAGGAGGAAGGCATTACAGAAACAGACAGCACCCTCTTTCCTGTCCTAAGCCCCCGGCTGCCCTGGGGAGTGGTAAGAGCCGTGAAAGCAGAGTTCAATGTTCTCAATTGAACCAGTCTAAATATCAATCACTGAAAATGACCTGGGCCAGATGGGGGGGGCGGGTGGGGAGCACTCACACCTGTAATTCCAACACTTTGGGCAGCCAAGGCAGGAGGATTGCTTGAGGCCAGGAGTTTGAGACCAGCCTGGGCAAGGTAGTGAGACCCTGTCCATACAAAAATTTAAAAAAAAAAAAAATAACCAGGTGTGATGGCACACACCTGTAGTCCCAGCTACTCAGGAGGCTGAGGCAGGAGGATCACTTGAGCCCAGGAGTTTGAGGCTGCAGTGAGCTGTGATCAAGCCACTGGTGACACAGCAAGACCCTGAATCTCTCTCTAAAAGAAGAAATTGATCTGAAAGTTAGGAAATTTGTCCAGGGAGGGAAATGTGGGTCCTCATCCTCTTAACTGGGAGCAGGAACTGGATATACAAAGTCATTTGACATTTGTATCTGCAATGAGCTGACCACCTTCTGTGCACTAATCCGCTAATGCTGCCATAACACACATTGTGCAAACTGCATGCCATGACATAGATTGAGTGGTTTGAACAAGAAAAGTTTATTTTTTTCACAACTCTGGAGGCCAGAAATCCAAGATAAACATGCGAGCAGCGTTGGTTCTTTCTGAGGCCTCTCTCCTTGGCTTGTAGATGGCTGTCTTCTCTCTGGGGCCTCATGGTCTTTCCTTAGTCACATTCTGGGTGTCTCTGTCCATCTCTTCTTCTTATAAGGACAGTGAGCACACCAAATTTGATACCCTCATTTTAACTTAATTATCTTTTTAAAGACCCTTTCTCCAAATACAATCACATTCTGGGGTACTGGGGGTTAGGAGGTCAACATATGAATTTGGTTACAGGGGACAGGATTTAGCCTATGACAGTCCATTAAATGTGGATCCACTGTGGCCCATGGGGAAGTGTGCTATTTTCCTGGAGCACATGCTGTATGCAGCCTGCCAAGGTTAGTGACGTCCGCTGCTGCCCACTCCTGCTGTTGTTGCTGATACTGAATGGCAAGGCCAGAAGGCATGGGAACACCATCTGTGGGGGCTCCAGCAGGAACAGGAAGCACTGGGAACCCAGGTGCTCTTTTTGTCCTACAGATGGCTGAGACTTGGAGAAACAAGAACATCCACAATGTACTATTAGTCCATGAAAAGGGCAGTCTGCAAAACCAAAAGTACAGCATGATTGGATTTTAAAAGAATGTTTTTCAAAAAAGAAAAAGAATGTGTGTATGCACATGCATGTGGGATCATGCCTTCTCTCTGTGCAAGCAGATAACTCAGACATGAAAGACCGCAGTGGGGTAGCAGAGGTTATTCCTGAAGACAAGAAGATGGGTGACTGCCATTTTAACAATTTATTGTATCTGCTACATTTGCTACAATGAATTTGTTACTTTTGTGATATAAAAGAGAGAAAGGGGGCTGGGCACAGTGGCTCATACCTGTACTCTCAGCACTTTGGTAGGCTGAGGTGGGCAGATCACTTGAGATCAGGAGTTTGAGACCAGCCTGGGCAACATGGTGAAACCCCCCATCTCTGTTAAAAATACAAAAATTAGCCGGGTCTGGTGGTGCACGTCTGTAATCCCAGCTGCTTGGGAGGCTGAGGCAGGAGAATCATTTGAGCCTGGCGGAGGTTGCAGTGAGCTGAGATTGCACCACTGCACAACAAAGGGAGACTGTGTCTCAAAAAAATAAATAAATAAAGCAACGACAAAAGAGAGAGAGAGGTTTGTAATATTGGAAAGAAACAGGAGGTGAATGTTTAGCCTCATAGTTGGAGTCAGTGAATGGAATTTGGATTTCTGAGCCAGGATTTAAAATGTCAGATTTATGGGTTTGGGTGTACAAGGAGGAGATGAACATTTGCCCAGAGTCAAGATGGCTGGAATCAGAAGATCTGAATGGGACTGGGGACTGGGGAGTAGAGGACCCTTTGTTGTGTCCATGAAGCATCACAGCATCACATTAAGAGCAACTGGGCTGCCTCTGAAAACTCTGGAGATGAATGTTCTTGCAGAAGCCAGATAACTCCATCAAAGAGATGAATAGGGTTGAAACAGATGACATTTAAGGTCCTTCCTAACTCAGAGATTCTGTGGTTTTGTGAAAATGTAGAAGCTCTGAGTTAAGCTACCTTTGAGGACATGGTGACATTTAATACTAAAAGCATCTGTTGATATTTTCTTTGAAATCTGCACTGTGCCAACTCTACCTGTAAGAATGACCTACAGGACATTGGAATATTTTGTGAATCTCCATAGCAACTCTTTCAGCAGAAGTATTTTCTTTGGATGATCTGAAGACAGAGGACAGTGAAGCATTTTCTTTTTTAAATCTCCATACCTCGTGTCCAACTTAACTGCCATTTAATTGAATGGCATTTCATTCTCAGACCGTCATCCGCTTACCTGAATGTTAATATTCTTACCTGCAACGAGGCCCCAGTTGGGGCAGGGTTGGGGAGTGAAATGGAGTCCTCATTTACTGGTATTTTGCATGAACCAATAACATTTCCAAATCCCATTACTTTGAGAGGCTGAGATGGGAGGATCAGATCGCTCGAGGTCAGGAGTTCCCGACCAGCCTGGGCAACATAGCGAGACCCCCATCTCTATGTAAAGTAAAAATAAAATAACATTTCTAATCCCAGATGATGTTGATTTATAGACATTATTGTAAGTAGGAGAGACTCAATGTAACTTGAACCTAGTACAGTAAAGTGTGGGCTCAGATCACAGTGAGAGGAAATACCACATATAGCAACATTTTCATTAATGATGCAATCGTTTTATGATGAGTGCTCCAAAGATTCCAGGGAAACGCTTCCTTACACTCAGAATGTGTTGCAAAGAAGACTGTTTTCTCTGGCCTCCATCTGCCTGAAATGCACTCCCAATTTCTCTTCATCTGTACAGATTTTACCTGATCCTCCAGAGCCATTTCTAATCCACATTCTTCCTCCGTCAAGCCAACCCTGACTCATTGATATGGTGTGGCTGTGTCGCCCTACAAATCTCATTTTAAATTGTAGTTCCCATAATCCCCATGTATCCTGGGAGGGACCCAGTGGCAGATAATTGGATCATGGGAGCGATTACCCCCACACTGCTGTTCTCATGATGGTGAGTTCCTCACAAGATCTGATGGTTTTATAAGGACCTTTTCCCCCTTTTGCTCGGCACTTCTCCTTCCTGCCATCATGTGAACAAGGATGTGTTTGCGTCTCCTTCCACCGCCATTGTAAGTTTCCTGAGGCCTCCCCAGACATGTGGAGCTGTGAGTCAATTAAACCTCTTCCCTTTATAAATCGCTGAGTTTCAGGTAGTCCTTTATAGCAGCGTAAGAATGGACTAATACACTCATCCATCCCAATTGATTGCTTTTGCCTGTAAATTTCCTAGAGCAGTTATTGACAATTCATTGTACCGCCTTGCCCTGTCTCCCTTATTACAGTCTTGAATGACTTTTAATGTCTATTTTGCATGTTTGTGTCCTCCCATGGTGTTTAGCAAAGGGCTCTAAAAACAGCAGTCACTCAATAAAGATTCTCTGATTTATTCGGAAGACCACTGTTTGTTGACTGCACAATAATTTTGAACTCAGCTGAGGCAGACCCTATTCGTGGTCCTCCTTGATCCTCCACCTACCACCATCATGAGTGACTTTCGTGTCTACAAAGATGTTCCTTCTGATACACTGGTCTCTCCAGGTCTCAATTTCCTCCTCTCTGTTGGCCTCCTGCACTTGTTCTCAGCCATCCAGTCTTATGGCTACACCTCCAGAGCTTGTCATTACCTGCAAAGCAGTAACTCAGACACTCACCCCCTGCCACTTCCTTGCTTGTCCCACTGGCTCTCCTCCAAGCATCCTTTGCTGGCATCAGAACCTGCAGCACATTGATACTCTTTCTTCTGGGGCTCTCTCCTTTCATTGCTTTCCCCTTATCTTTTAGATTCCAGGGACCCTCACTGCAGGGAAGATGGGCTCTGATCACCAACCCCAAGTGGTCCTTCACCTGTGGCCATGGCTAAGGCAATTCCTATCATCATAGTGCTGCAGTTTGGCCACTCCTCCAAACCTCTGTCCTCTCTTCTCCCCCTTCACCATATTGATCTAGTTTAGATTCCAGGGCTCTTCATTTTAATCATTCCTGTGCTCAATGCTCTTATTCCACTGTCTTTTTAGTTTGTTTGTTTGTTTATTTATTTATTTATTTATTTATTGAGACAGATTCTCCATTACCCAGGCTGGAGTGCAGTGGTGTGGTCTTAGCTCACTGCAACTTCTGCCTCCTGGGTTCAAGCAATTCCTCTGCCTCAGCCTCCTGAGTAGCTGGGATTACACGCGCTACCACCATGCTTGGCTAATTTTTGTATTTTTAGTAGAGACAGGGTTTTCTCATGTTGGCCAGGCTGGTCTTGAGCTCCTGACCTCAAATGATCCACCCACCTCAGCTTCCCAAAGTGCTGTGATTACAGGTGTGAGCCACCACGCCCAGCCTAGTTTAATTTTTTGAGACAGGGTCTCTTTCTGTCATCCATGCTGGAGTGCAGTGGTGTGACCATGGCTCACTGCAGCCTCAAACTCCTGGGCTCAAGTGATCCTCCAGCCTCAGCCTTCCAAGTAGCTGAGACTATAGGCATCTGCCACCATGTCTGACTAACTTTAAAAAAAATGTATGTACAGATGGGGTTTTGCTGTGTTGCTCAGGCTGGTCTCAAATTTCTGGCCTCAAGTAATTCTCCTGCCATAACCTTCCAAAGTGGTGGGATTAGAAGTGTGCACCATCATGGCTTCCCACCTCCATCTTTTTGTTGAATACAAATGGCAAGACCTCAACCCTAGATGGGTCTTCTCTGGCCAAAACCCATGTCCTGAGAGTTGATAGGGACCCTTAGTGCAGGGCAGACAGACTCTTATCAGCACCCCAAGCAGCCCTGCCCTCCACTCTGTGGCCATGGTTAAGGAAATGTTTACACTCTATATAGAATGTCACACAGTTTTGCTACTCCCCCAAACATCTGTCCTTCCTTCTCCCTCTTTCTCACAGCCAATGACTGCATATTCCATTGCACAGAGGAAGCAGGAACCATCTCTCAGGAATCTGCTTGTCCTCAGGGTGGCAAAGACAAACTTAAGAAAGATTACCACCCTCCCCTTCTTCCCTCCCATTTCACTAGAGGAGCCCTATCTCCTCTTAAGCCCGACCCTTCAGCTGCACTCAGATTCCATTCCATGTCTTTGTAGGCACTTTGCACTGTTTATGGATAATCCCTTAACTCTCTTGTTTATTCAACCTTTCCCTCTCAAGTGAGTCTCTCCCACTGGCCTTTCATCATACTCAAGCTCTTGCATTAAAATCAAAGCAGAAAGAAGCAAATTAATTTCATATTTGCCAGCATCTACTCTCTTGCCCATGACCGATCTTCACAACCTGTGCTGTGTCCATCCCTCACCACCCATTGATTTTTGCAGCAAATTCTTTTCCAAAGTTAATCATATTAGTATATCCCATCCTTCACGGTCTTCTGTGTGATGTTGACACTTTCTCCACTGAGAGATGGGGTCATATTCATCGGAATTGGGAGAATCTTTGTTATCTTAGCCTATGGAATGTGATAGAATAAGGTGGTTGCTGCCTGACCTTCTGGGTTTAGGTCATCCTTCAACATGTGTCAGACATGTCCTTCTTCTCATGATGGCAGGAAGGAGAAGTGCCAAGCAATACAGTGTGTGTGTGTGTGTGTGTGTGTGTGTGTGTCTCAGTCTCTCTCTCCCTCCATGCATCTTGTGAGCCTTGAGCCAACATGTATAAAGGATGGCTTCCTCAAAGCCGCCATGCTGGGAAGACCATGTGAACAGGAACTATCGACGCAGACAGGGATGCCCAAGGAGCTCCTGGTGTTTCACCCGCACTGTTTCAATCTTCCCAATGTCAACCACAGATGTGAAGAATACCTTAGATGATTCCAGCACCCAGCCTTGGAGTCACCCATCTCAGACTGAGTAGAACAGAGACAACCATCCTTACTGAGCTTGACGCCCAATTGTAGATTTGTGAGCAAATATACTGTTTTAATAAACTAAGTTTACAATAGTGTGTTCCACAGCATGAATTTGCCGAAACAGCCTCTGACTTCACCCCAGGATATCAGTTTGCCCCATCAAGTGCTTGAAATGGCTCTTAATAGGCACACCCTGTTGCTAAGTCAGACATTGTTGAAATGTCTGTTGTCTTGGTCATTAGCCCCCTGCCCTGTTGATCACCCACCTTGAAATGCCCGATTCCTTGGTATCCACTGTATTACCCTCATCTGGACTTTTTCAGCAATCTTCTTACTTGTTGGGCTACTTTTTTCCCCGTCATTCTGTCCACAGCTATTAAATGCTGAAATCCTTCAAGACTCACACCTAAACTTCTTTGTCTTCTGACTCAAAGCTCTCTCCCTAAGCAGTTCCCTACACAATCACATGTCAATGATCACTTCTGTGCACGAGTCATAATTTACATCACTTTTCTGAGATAGGGTCTCGCCCCGTCACCCAGGCTGGAGTGCAGTGATGTAATCTCAGCTCACTGCAACCTCTGCCTCCCAGGTTCAAGCGATTCTCCTGCCTCAGCCTCCCGAGTAGCTGGGACTATAGGCACACGCCACCATGCCTAATTTTTGTATTTTTAGTAGAGACAGGGCTTTGACCTGTTGATCAGGCTGGTCTTGAACTACTGACCTCAGGTGATCCGTCCGCCTCGGCCTCCCAAAGTGCTGGAATTACGGGCATGAGCCAGTGTGCCTGGCCCATATCACTTTTCTGAGCTCCTGACACATAGGTACAGTTTCTTACTGGGAATTATCTCTTGGGAATATCAAAGCTACCTCAAATTCAATGTAGCCAAGATTTCAGAACTGTATTCCTCTTTCCACCTGGTCTGCCTTGCAGGTTCGTGAGAGTGTGTTATTATTCAGGGGTAATTCTACCCCGGGTTTTAGTGAGACAGATGACATTCCTGCCTTCATGGAGCTTTTATTCTAGGTACTTAGAGCAGATAGTCAAATACATAAATACATAAATAAGGGCCAGGCGTGGTGGCTCCCGCTTGTAATCCCAGCACTTCGAGAGGCCAAGGCGGGCAGATCATGAGGTCAGGAGTTTGAGACCAGCCTGGCCAATACAGTGAAACCCTGTCTCTACTAAAAATACAAAAACTGGCCGGGTGCGGTGGCTCACACCTGTAATCCTAGCACTTTGGGAGGCCGAGGCGAGCGATCACAAGGTCAGGAGATTGAGACCATCCCGGCTAACATGGTGAAACCCCGTCTCTACTAAATACACAAAAAATTAACCGGGTGTGGTGACACGGGCCTGTAGTCCTAGCTACTTCAGGGGCTGAGACAGGAGAATCACTTGAACCCAGGAGGCAGAGATGACAGTGAGCCGAGATTGCACCACTGCACTCTCCTGCCTGGGTGACAGAGAGAGACTCCATCTCAAAAAAATAAAATAAAATAAAATAAATAAATTAGCTGGGCGTGGTAGCAGGCGTCTGTAATCCCAGCTACTCTCGGGAGGCTGAGGCAGGAGAATGGCTTGAACCTGGGATGCAGAGGTTACCGTGAGCCGAGATCGCACCACCACACCCTGGGCAACAGAGCTAGACTCCGTCTCAAAAAAAAAAAAAGGTAAATAAGTGAACTAAAAGAGGGTGACAAACACCAGACAAACAGCGAATTAGACAAAGGTAATTTGTCAAATTCGCTGTCTGCTGTTTATCACTCTCTTTTGGTTCACTTATTTACATATTTTACATAGTTTACTTACATATTTTACATAGTTTACTTATTTACATATTTTGCAGTTTACTTATTTACATTTTTTCCTAGTTATTTACATATTTTGCATAGTTTACTTATCTACCTAGTTTACTTATTTACATATTTTACTTATTTACAAATTGCGTTTGTCAAATTTGCTGTCTGGTATTTTTTACTGTCTTTCAGTTTACTTATTGGGCTGGGCGTGGATTCAGGGCAGTGTCAGAAAATACCCTGGATTCTGCCCTCTCTCTGTGACCCATCAGCTCTCAATGCTACGTCCTAAATAGCTCTCAGATCTCTCTATGCACCTCTGCCGCAGCTACTCAAGGTCGTGCCATTGTCATCTCTCCTCTGGGTCGCTCTGCTGTAGCCTTTGAACTGGTTTGCTTTCACCCCCTCCTGACATTCTCCAGCTTATATCCCACACTGCAATGTTAGGGCTTTTGTCAAAATGCAAGTTGGATCACACCCCACAAGATGTTGTGTGCACACACTACATCATGCAGTGGCCCCTCCTGGCTTTGTAGGATTAAAAGTCTGACCTCTTACTTGACCCACAGAACCCTGTGTGCTCTGGACTTTTCTTTATCCCCAATTTGAACAGTTTCACTCCTCACTTTGTTTGCTCCCACCTCGTGGCCCTCCTCCTCTTTTTCCTGCCACATCTTCCCCAGGCCACAGGACCTTTGCATGTGCTAGTCCTGCTGTTGGCATCTCATATCTTCCGTCTTCCACCAGTGAATTACTTCTCATCTCTCAGAAATCAGCTTTCTCCCGGGGCCAGGCATAGTGGCTTACACCTGTTATTCTAATACCTTGGGTGGCTGAGGTGGGAGGATCACTTGAGGCCAAGAGTTCAAGACCAGCCTGAGCAACATAGTGAGACCCCATCTCTACAGAAAAATATAAACATTAGCTTTCTGGGTGGCACGTACTTGTTGTCCCAGCTACTTACGAGGCTGAAGTGGGAGGATTGCTTCAGCCTGGGAGTTCAGGGCTGCAGTGAGCCATGATCTTGCCACTGTATTCCAGCCTGGGTGACAGAGTGAGATTCTGTCTCCAAAAAAGAAGTCACCTCTCCTGGAGAACCTCCTCAGCATTCCCGAAGAGGTCAGATTACCCCATTATGTGCTCTTGGAAGGCCATGCGCTTCTCCTGCCATGTCCGGCTCCAGCGATTCTGTTGTTGATTATGTGAATATTTGCGTGTATTTTCCCCTTCAACACAAGCCATTGGCAGGCTCTTTATAAGTGCCTGACCTCAGAGAACTTAGTAAAAAGTAGTGAGAACAGAAGGAGAAGTAATTACTTCTGCTTTTGGGGCCCCAAGCACTTATGTCTCTGATTGTCCAACCCAACATTTCTCTTAGCTCCATAATAAGCTTCATATACACTTGAGATTCAGAAACCACAGGCCCCATTGTGTTGATCTCTCTTTCTCTGCCTCTTGGCTATAGCAAAACCAAGAATCAAAACCAAGGGAGAAGTATTTCTTTGATACACAGATTTCTTTTCCTTTGGATAAATACCCAGTAGTAGTGGCACTGTTGGGTGGTTTGGTAGTTCTGACCATTACACCTTCTATGCATGTAACAAAATATCACCAGGACTCTGTACATAATTTGCAAATATTATGTATCCATAAAAAATAAAATTGGAATTCACAGTTCTAAAATCAAACAGGAGGACAGTAGCTGGGGCATAGAAGGAATTTTTATTTTATTTTATTTTATTTTATTTTGAGACAGAATCTCACTCTGTCGCTCAGGCTGGAGTGCAGTGGCACAATCTCAGCTCACTGCAAGCTCCGCCTCTCGGGTTCATGCCATTCTCCTGCCTCAGCCTCCTGAGTAGCTGGGACTACAGGCGCCTGCCACCACACCCAGCTAATTTTTTGCATTTTTAGTAGAGAGAGGGTTTCACCGTATTAGCCAGTATGGTCTCGATCTCCTGACCTCATGATCAGCCCACTTCAGCCTCCCAAAGTGCTGGGATTACAGGCGTGAGCCACCATGCTCAGGCCTAGGAATATTTATTTTTTAAGTTTAATTTTATGTTTGAATTGACAAATAATAGTTGTATATATGTATAGGGTACATAGAGATGTTTCAATACATGCAATATATGGTCATCAAGTCAGGGTAATTAGCATAAATATCATATCAAACATTTGTCATTTCTTTATGTCGTACTGGTACATTCAATAGTTTCCTTGTAGCTATTGGAGACTGTATTGTTGTTCACTGTAGTCATCTTCCAGTGCTATAGAACACTAGAACTTATTCTTCCCATCTGTTAGGTTAGTGGCAAAGTAATTGCCAATGAAAGTAATGGCAAAACCGCAATTACTTTTGCACCAACCTAATAGTTGTAATTTCAAAGGAAGGATTTTAAAAGCACATTCAGGCCAGGTGCAGAGGTTCACGCCTGTAATCCCAGCGTTTTGGGAGGCCGAGGTGGGATGATCGCTTGAGGCCAGGAGTTCCAGGGCAGCCCGGACAACGGAGTGAGACCCTATATTTACAAAACAACTAAAAATTAGCTGGGCATAGTGGTACACACCTGTACTCCCAGCTACTTGGAAGCTGAGGCAAGAGGATCGCTGGAGCCCAGGAGGTTGAGGCTTGCAGTGAGCCATGATTACACCACAGCACTCTAGCCAGGATGACAGAGTAAAACCCTGTCTGTAAATAAATAAATAAGTAAATAAAAGAAAAGGCACATTCGATGCACCAAAAAGTCTACTGGTAAGCCTTCAGCCTGCTCCCTCCCTCCCTTGTCTTGACACACAGTTTTGAGCCTGAAGTTGTTTGGTAATTTTTTTTTTTATATACAATGAAAATTAAATTCAGCTAAAATGAGGAAAACACTTGGTATGTATATACAATCTAGGTGATTTCTGGAGAAAACCTTGTCACAGGTCCAGAATAATTGTGAGACAGTTCTGCTGGAACAGCTGCCTGGCAGTCAGCACTCACACGGGGTCCCCTTTGACCCCTTGAGTCCGAATTTTTTCGGCTGGCCTTGGCACACTAAGAAAATTAAACCTGCCTGTGTCTATAGACACCACTGGGCCCTGAGCCAATGCGTTGGTTAATCTTCGAGCCATATTCCTTTAATGCAGCAGGAATTTGCATCTTCTGATTACCTGTTTATTACCTGTCAGGTAAAAGAGTGATCTAGAACACTGCATACTTGCGCAGAGTTGGGAAGGAGCTGAGAGGTGTTTGCATGCAGGATGAAGAAGGAGAAGGAAGCTCCTCTCTCAAATGATAAGCCTAATTGTTTTAAGCAGGAGGATTCAAGTTCCCCACGTCTCAGATCAGCATGCAGCTCACAGGCTTTGTTAAGCTTGTGTGACAGGATAATCTCCTTTGTTCAATGCCCGAGGAGGATATTTTCTGCATTATTAGACAAGTCAATGAAGATAAAACAAATTATTAAGTATTTTAAGCTGCACCAGTCCACCCTGAAGAAATTAAGCCCCCTCATTCTAATTGTGCCGAGTTTCGTTGTCGTAGTGAGACGGAGGCTGAGCTGCTGGAATGAGGGGCTTCCTGTAGGCCTGCAGCCCCCCACTCATTGGAGCGAACCTCCCCTTTCCTCTGCTTAGTTTCTTTCCCTGGGGGTATTTGTAGAGCTAGAGACCTGGTCTCCAGGTGAGGCAAGAAATAAACGCAACCTCCACCGTAAGCCTGTGACACTAATCAGCATATTTTTAAAAAGGTTTCCATGTCTGTTGCAGTTACATGAAACCAGCTAATCCTGGATCTAGGCTTTGGCAACTTGGAAATATTAGAGCAATTCGGCATCCAGATTCCATCATGCAAAAATTTGTGGTCTTGTGTTTGTATATGTGACACTGTATAATTTCCAATTGGCTTTTAAGAGACAGAAACCTGGATGCTGTTGGCTAAACAGTGAGAGCATTTGCCTGCCTTTCTGGCTCCTTGGAAGCTAGAGCAGTCATTAAAAAATAGAGAAGTGGCCGGGCGTGGTGGCTCAAGCCTGTAATCCCAGCACTTTGGGAGGCCGAGAGGGGCGGATCACGAGGTCAGGAGATCGAGACCATCCTGGCTAACACGGTGAAACCCCGTCTCTACTAAAAAATACAAAAAACTAGCTGGGCGAGGTGGCGGGCGCCTGTAGTCCCAGCTACTTGGGAGGCTGAGGCAGGAGAATGGCGTAAACCTGGGAGGCGGAGCTTGCAGTGAGCTGAGATCCAGCCACTGCACTCCAGCCTGGGCGACAGAGCAAGACTCCGTCTCAAAAAAAAAAAAAAAAAATAGAGAAGTGAGCACAGGCAGCACCCCCCAGCCCCTGCCGTTGGCTGGTTAGCAGACTCTCAGTGTATTATTGAAGCTGCTATCATCGTGGGTGCAGGAGATAATTGCAGGTCCTCCTCTGCACCAGCTGTGAGGAACTTAGGTGCTCCAAGTCCCCAGCCTTCATGCCCGGGCTGTGGGGGCCAAAGGGACGACCCTGGAGGGCATTTTACCATCTCCCTGCTTCACTTCCCTCTAGAAAACTGTGTTCCTTCCCCAATGACAGACTTCACACCCACGAGCTCCCTGGTTGTGAGGCTGCTGGTTTTGCAGTTTGCTTGGAGTCTTTTGCTGGGTTCTGGAGCTTCAGAAGTTCCCAGGAAGGGACCCTGGACACGTTTTTGTGCGTGTGCTTGTGTGCACGTGTCTGTGTGTGTATGCATGTGCATGCCCGTCCCCTGTGTCTGCATACAGCCTCTCACCTGTTTTCCAGTCACTCCACCATAAAAACAGTTGCCGACTTACAATTGTTTGCCTTACGTTGGTTCGACTTATGATTTTCCCACTTTGCAAGGGTGTGAAAGCAATACACATTCAGTAGAATCCATACTTCGGTTACCCATCCAACCATTTCTGTTTGTCGCTTTCAAAACAGTATTCAATAAATTACATGAGATATGCAACACTTTATTTTAAAATAGTCCTGTTTTAGATGATTTTGCCCAACGGCTGGCTAATGTTAAGTGTTCTGAGCACATGTAACATAGCCCAGGCTAAGCTGTGATGTTCTGGAGATTAAGTACAGGAAATGCGTTTTCCACTTAGGCTCTTTTCAGCTTAGGATGGGTGTACAGGGATGTAACCCCAAGCATAAGTGGAGGAGTGTCTGTATACTCAAGCTAACCCCTATCTCTGTTAATACTTGTGCTCAGCCCTGTTCTGGGTATTTACAATTCGCTATCTCATTTAATCCTCACAAGTATGTTGACCAAGTGGGCATAATTATCGCTGTTATATAGCTAGGGCAACACTTGGTTTTCCTGAGCCTTAAACTTACCCGTAGTCACATAGCTCATAAGTTTGTCACGGGAGCTAGGATTCAAACTAGAGCCTGTATCTTTTTTGGGGATGCTTCCAAAGAGCCCAAGGCTAGGATTTGGGCATGCAATTTCTTTGGGAGCTGATCCCAGAAAGCACTGTCAGGGGAAGGGAGGCAGGACACGGGAACAGAGAGATGGAGGCTTAATAATTGGGTCACTGCTGTGGGCAGCTGGGCTTCACCCTGCTGGAGATCCCCTGAGAAGCGGGGTACAGCATCCTTCAACGTTGCCCCAAGAGAGAAGAGGACACTGGGGGTCTTTTGCTTTTCTTAATTAGCTTTATTGAGATATAATGTACATGACATGCAATTCTCCATTTAAAAGGTATAATTTTTGTTTTTTTTTTCCTTTATACAGGTTCTCTCTCTCTCTCATTCAAGCTGGAGTACAGTGGTGCAATCATAGCTCGCTGCAGCCTTGAACTCCCATACTCAAGCAATCCTCCTGCCTCAGCCTCCCGAGTAGCTGGGGCTACAGTTGTGCACCACCACACCTGGCTAATGTTTTTTATTGTTTTGTAGAGATGAGGTCTTGCTATGTTGCCCAGGCTGGTCTCGAACTCCCGGCCTCAAGTGATCGTCCCACTTTGGCCCCTCAATGTGTTCGGATTACAGGCATGAGCCACTGCACCTGGCCCCTGAAATGTAAAATTTAATGGCCTTTAGAATATTCATAGAACTGTGTGTCCATCAACACAGTCCATTTTAGAACATTTTCATTACCTCAGAAAGAAACCCCATACTTCTTAGCCATCATCTCTCAGCCCCTCCATCCTTCCCAGCCCTAGACAATCACTAATCTACTGCCTGGAGATTTGCCGAGGTTTTTGTCCACGCAAATTTTATCCTCCATCAGTTGGGTCATGCCTGGGTGCTAATTTCCTGCCACTTCCAACCTGCCCCAGAGTGCAGACTCATAGACCAAGGTCATAATCACTGGGAGAACACGAATCCACCCAGACCGAGAGACCCTGGAAGCCGAGGGCTTTAGCAGGTGTAGGGAGACCTCAGGGATGCAGGCCAGGTCCTGACAGTGTCTCCTTACCAGGCTTCCTCTCTGTTCTTCTCATTCAGGGGTCTATTTTGCATCTTTCCTTTAAAATGTGCCTTGTTTTTCCTAAGCTCTGTTCATTCTATTGATTGCATCCTCTTCCCAGGTGGGAAGGGAACGTTTGTTTGGGGAGGAAGGTCAGGGTATGCCTCTCTGAGCTGAGACCTGCAAGGTAAGTTTGGACCAGCTGAGGCTGGATGCAGTGCGTCACACCTGTAATCCTGGTACTTTGGGAGGCCGAGGCAGAAGGATCCCTTGAGGCCAGGAGTTCCAGACCAGCCTGGGCAACATAGTAAGACCCCATCTCCACAAATAATATTAAAAATAAAATTAGCCAGGCATGGTGGTGCACACCTGTAGTCCCAGCTACTTAGGAGGCTGAGGCAGGAGGATCGCTTGAGCCTGGGAGTTCAAGGCTGCCATGAGCCATGATCATGCCACCGTACTCCACCCTGGGTGTCAGAGGAAGACCCTCTCTCTAAAAAAAGAAAGAGAGAGAGAGGGATGGACCCAGCTTAGCAGGACAGGGCTAAGTATCTCAAGCAGTGGGTTCAAATGCACAAACAGGGAAGTGGGAATGAGCTTGGATTTGGCAAGGATCAGATAGGAAACCAGGGTGCCTGGAGTGTAGATAATAGGGGGGTGAGGGGCAGAATGAGGTTAGGGGAGAGTGTGAGAGCAGCAGATCCTGCAAGCAACCCTCGTGGCCCTGGGCGATTTTATTCCAAAAGCAGTGGGAAGCCTTTTGAAGACTATCACTCAGTGGCACAACCCTTTAGCACTGGATTCCTGCAAGCCTTCTCCAGCCCACGTGGCCCTTGTCCAGCCGTTAAACTCCAGTCCTAGGACATGGGCCCTGTCACTAGACCCCTGCTAGCCTGAGTAGCACTCTATGCAAATTAGGCAAAAGTACCCTTTTTGAAGACCCTTTCCTGCCATTTACTGGAAAACCATCATCGTTAATATATAAGTCTACCATGGTGTCCCCCTGAGTTGGGCAGTGCACAACCTCCACAACCTTAGGTGGCAGTCCTGCATATCACCCACAACAGACATCTCTGATAGTGTTGCTTGGATTGCCCAGGGGCCCCTTCTCTTGTCATATATCCCAGAGTTGTGCTTCTATTAGACTTTTCTGGTAGTAACTGCCATGTACCATAGTACTCTTAGGAATATGTCCGTAGACATGTGTCGCATCTGCTAGGATGAAAAGGAATTTTTCCTTTTTTCTGCAGTTAAGTCTCAACACTAACCCTATGTCAATGTACTAATTTGGGTTCCAGCATTTTTTATTTTATTTTATTTATTTATTGTTTTTGAGACAGAGTTTCACTCTTGTTAACCCAGGCTAGAGTGCAATGGTGCAATTTTGACTCACTGCAACGTCCTCCTCCCAGGTTTAAGCGATTCTCCTGCCTCAGCCTCCCAAGTAGCAGGGACTACAGGTGTGTGCCACCATGCCCAGCTAATTTTGTATTTTTAGTAGCGACAAGGTTTCACCTTGTTGCCCAGGCTGGTCTCGAACTCCTGACCTCAAGTGATCCACCCGCCTCACTCCTCCGAAAGTACTGGAATTACAGGCGTGAGCCGCTGTGCCCGGCTCTGGGTTGCAGCCTTGTAACATCATGGAGGTTGCCCTTCTTTGCTCTCTGTGTCATGACACGTGACAGTGAGAGGTAGCCCAGGGTAGCTGTTCTTCTGTCTGGGTGGACATGCCCTGACTTCCAGCTCCTTAAGAAAGCCTAGCTGTCTCTGACTCGTGAAAGACCTCCAGGTTGTCCGCCAGCCTTCTAGGTAGATATTCTTTGAAAAACTGCTTCAGTCAGCTTGGGCCATGAGCAAAAATATTCAGGAGGGCAACGTTGCTTCTCAGCTCTTTCTGTTTCTCTGCTCTGAGGCCCCTTCAGAGATGAATGTGAGAGACCATTGAGGCTGGGGATATTTTTCAGGGCTCTCTGGCCCACCCCCTGGGAAGTGGCCCACTTTGGCTGTGCCCCAGTTATTCTGGTAATGAACCGTGCCCAGGTACTGCTCTAGGCATTGTTCCCTCTCTCTATTCTGACAACCAGGCACAAACTTGGCTCCTTGTACGCAGGGGGAAGGCAGTGGTGGAGGGGGAAGAATGAGGAGAATCAGGCCTGAGGCCCAGGTCGGCTGTCAAGGAAAATATTTCATGATTGTCAAATGGGCCAAGATTCCTTTAGCTCCAACCTGGCCTCCTCTTTTTTTGAGCACTGAAATTTCCCAAAATGGCAAATGGAAACTGAAACACTACATTAAGCGGCATTTCTGTGCAATTAAAACACATTAAAATGGCAATTAAGTTTCACAAACAGCCTTTTCTGTGTTCTCGGGTTGATTAAGCTGTTTGTGTTGTTTTTCAGGGATGGTTGTTGTAACTAAAGGCTGAGCTGTCTTTTATGGATTGGACCATTCCCTAGGAGCCAAGGAACCCTGAATTCCAACTTTTATTCCTCTCTTGGCAATTTCACTTTATTTTCATTTCCAGCTCTTTATTATGGAAAATTTATGCATATACGAAAGTAGAGAAAAATATAACAAACCTCCCTGCACCCAGCTTGAATGATTAACAACTCAATCTTCCCTTGTTTTTCTTGTTTGTTTGTTTGTTTTGTTTTGTTTTTTTGAGACTGAGTCTTGCTCTGTCGTCCAGGCAGTGGCACCATCTTGGCTCACTGCAACCTCCACCTCCCCGGTTTAAACGATTTTCCTGCCTCAGCCTCCCGAGTAGCTGGGATTACAGGCATGCACCACCACGCCTGGTGAATTTTTGTATTTTTAGTAGAGACAGGGTTTCACCATGTTGGCCAGGCTGGTCTCGAACTCCTGACCTCAAGTGGTTTGCCCATTTCGGCCTCCCAAAGTGCTGAGACTTTGGGAGAGACAGGTGTGAGCCACTGCTCCCGGCCCCTTGGCTATTTTTTTCTTTTTAATCCTTTAAGGTACTAGTTAACTTTTCCTAGGGGAAAAAACACGTAGGAAAAGTTAGTAAAAGAAATTGACATGGAAGAAAGGCTTTCTGTATCCTGGGACTGTGGGTTCAATGATGACTGAGACAGATGGCACTGCTGCTCTGTAAGGTCTGGTTGGGAAAACAGATGAGTCAATTACAGGAATTCACAGTGGAGGGCTGGGTATGGTGGCTTATGCCTGTCATCCCAGCACTTTGTGAGGCCAAGGCAGGAGGATCATTTGAGGCCAGGAGTTTGAGACCAGCCTGGGCAATACAGCAAGACTGTCTCTACAAAAACAAAATTTAAAAATTTAGCTGGGCGTGGTGGCATGTACCTGTAGTCCTAGCAATTCAGGAGGCTGAAGCAGGAGGATTGCTTGAGCCCAGGAGGTTGAGGATGCAGTGAGCTATGATCATGCTACCACACTCCAGCCTAAGTGACAGAGCAAAACCCTGTCTCAAAAAACACCACCACCAACAAAAAACTGCACGATGGGGTAGGTGATACTCCTCTAAGAGGCACTATGGGAGCACATGGGGATGGACCCTAGCCCAGCTGGAAATGATCAGTGATGGCATTGTGGTCTAACCCGACCCAAAGAGGTAGATGCTAGCCAGGTGAAAGGTAGGAACCTATTGAGCTCATAAACAGTGAAGGGTGGAGGGCCCTTTTTGGGACCTGGGGTACTGCTGTCCCCAGTGCCTTCCTTGAGATGTAGGCACTGAGTCTTGATGGATCTACTATTGTAAATCTCTACCATCTGTCTTCTCTTCTCCCACCCATCCTCATCCAGTGCCCATCTCATCATCCATCTCTTTTGGTAAAAATCTCCTAATTGGCCCCATGACCTCCATGCCTGTCCAGCCTGTCACTGGAAATTGAGCTTATCTTTCTGAAATGTGTTCTAATCTAATGCCTTGCTCAGACTGGCTCTGTCTCTAATGGCTTCCTTTCTCTTAAGTATACATTCAAACTTCTTGGTTTGAAGTTGCTAGAATTACTGTCTTGCTTTGCTCAGTTTCAGTTGGGCAGTGAGACTTCCCTCACCAGAGCCTGCTCACCTGATATGGTTTAGCTGTGTCCCCACCCACATCTCATCTTGAATAGTAGCTCCCATAATTCCCACGTGTTGTGGGAGGGACCCAGTGGGAGATAATTGAATCGTGGAGGCAGTTTCTCCCATACTGTTTTTGTGATAGTGCGTAAGTCTCGTGAGATCTGATGGTTTGATAAGGGGTTTCCCCTTTCGCTTGGCTTTCGTTCTCTCTTGCCTCCTGCTGTGTAAGATGTGCCTTTGCTCCTCCTTTGCTTTTTGCCATGATTGTGAGGCCACCTCAGCCATGTGGAACTGTGAGTCCATTAAACCTCTTTTTCTTTATAAATTACCCAGTTTTGGGTATGTCCTTATAGCAGTGTGAGAACAGACTAATACACCACTCCATGGTTGGTTCGCAAAGGATACAAAGAGACAGAAATGCCTTAGGAGCTGGGGAGAGGCTAGGGTTGGCATTGCATTTCTGGGACTACACATCTCCCTCTGCCCTGAGTTCACTGGGCTGTGCATCTGCCAGGAGATCCCTGCTAGCAGAATGCAGCTGGAGGAGGATGGAGGGAACAGTCCTGCGTCTACACTACTAGTCTTGTACTGAAGCTTCTTAATTATGTAACAAACTATATCACCTAAGTTTCTCTCTTTCACTTTCTCCTGAGTGGGCTTCATGGTCAAGAAAGGACTTCATCAGACGCATTGATAATGCCTTTTGAGGTTGAGCTTCTAAGGAACACTCTCTGAGATTCTGATAAGACCCTGGATAGCACCCCCACTCCCTACTCATGGATACAGGCCCTCTTTAAATTGGCTCATCTTTTTTTAAATCTCTGTTCCTTTCCCCATGGGGAGAGGAGAGCTATCATCTTCCTCATTCAGATAATTGAGGAATTTAGTACTTGCTCATGTAAACCACAAAGTATCTGAGACACGTCTCAATCAATTTAGAGGTTTGTTTTGCCAGGGGTGAGGATGCACCTGGATAAAAAGAGACAAAAATTACAGTAGGATCTGAGACCTGTGCTTTTTCTAAAGAGGGTTTTGAGGACTTCAATATTTGAAGGGGAAAGAGTGACAGGATGAGAAGGAGGAAAGAGAAAGAAAGGGAAGGTAGGTAGTGAGGTAAGTAGCCACTTTCTCATGAGGCTTTCATTAGCACTCACTGGATCCACGTGTTGAAAATGAAAGGAGGGAGGGGATAGAGGAACAGTCAGTTATACATTTATCTTGCAATCAGTCAACTGCATTTTACATAAGATAAACATATGGTAGAGGAAGAAGTCAAATATGCATTTGACTCTTGGTGGACAAAGGGATGATTTCTAGTCTTGTCTTTCTCCAGAACCTGTAAAGGTAAGCTTTTAATTTATGTTGTCAGGGTGAAGGAGGCCATTTGGGGAGACATGTAACCTTCTATCTTGCAGCTTTCTGTTTAGGAAAAAAAGGTGGGGGCAGTTTTTGCATTATTCACTTCTCAAGCTTAACTTTCCCCTTTGGCATAGTGAGTTTGGGGTCCTGAGATTTTATTTTCCTTCCCACTCAGAATCTACCATGATTAGTAGCAGACAAAGATTAGGACTTGAGTCACTTTTTCGGAGGAGTGATGAAGCAGCCCTTGGTATGTGATGATGGGATCAGCAGTAGAACCCCTTAATTCCAGAGCTGGAGTGAAGAAGCTGATTGCAGTACACCTGGACATCTAAGGGGTAGAGAAATAGCACTTCTTCTAGACTTTCTCTCCTGCCTCCCGGGTAGGTTGCTGTAGATCTTAGGGTCTACTTCAGAATGCAGGTGGGGTGTAGGTACACATCTTGTGCTCTGCAGGTATATAGGGTTCCTTGAAGAAAATAGGAACTTGCAGGAGTGACTTGAGTGACTTGAGATCAACCCAAGGGCTGGACAGAGGTACTTTTCTTCCAGAGCAGCCCTGCCTGCCAACCTGTGCCATGGATGCTCTCCATTTCTTCCCGTTCTGCCCATGCTCCCTGTCACCTGGAGCAGCATCACTGCTCTAACTCAAGATTCCTACCTCCAAGAGAATTATTTTTATCCTTCGTGGCTGAACTTCCTATGTTTTACCTACCAAGAAAACAATTACAGTCTCCCAGGGTCATGCTTGGTTTCTCTGCACTCAGAGCACACAGCACCCTCAGTGGAATCTCCTGAGCCACCTGGGATAAATGTCATACTGGCCAACATTTATATTGTATTTCTTGTCGCCATTGCTCAGAACTTGAAGTCACCCCAGAGGCTCCTTCACAGTAATGTAGGGATGTCAAAGTTCTCATGTCTTAGCTCAGGCGACCATAACAAAAATACCACGGACTAGGCAGCTTAAACAACAGACATTTATTTCTCACAGTTCTGAAGCTGAGACGTTCAAGGTCAGGGCATCAGCATGGTCAGTTTCTGATGGGGGCTCTCTTCCTCATTTGCAGACAGCCACCTTCTGGCTGTGTCCTCACATGGTGGCAAGAGAGAGGGCTCCAGTCTTTTCTTCTTATAGGATACGAATTTCATCATGGGGGCCCCACTCACATCACCACTTTGAAACCTAATCACCTCCCAAAGTCCTGACCTGCTACTACCATTATACTGGGGGTTAGCACTTCAATATAAGAATTTTGGAGCACACACGCAGTCACTCCATAACATCCTTGGGAGAGGGCCAGTGTTTCCCCTGCTGTTTTAGCCCACCTTACCTTGATTTTACTGTGTAGCTTTATATATATATATAGGAATGACAGAACTTTGGAGTGTCCTTCTAGCCAGCATTTTTTAAATTTAATTTTCAGTCATATTGGTGGTTGCTTTTCTTACTAGATTAGACATCACTGCTACGTAAGACTTCAAGAGGGATATAGGATAATATAGTTCAAGCATTTAATAAAAAATATTCACTGACTATCAACTCCTTGCCCCAGGGGCTGTTCTAGGTTTCGAGAAATTGGTGGTGATCAATACAGGGAATAACCTTTTTTCCATGGCATTTACACACTACAGTAGGTAGATAGACATGGAAGCATCTCGCTCCCAAGTAAACAAAAACAGAAAACCTGAGCCTGTGATGTAAGTTATGCAGAAAGTTGGATATGGTGTCATAAGTGTGACACGTGGGGACCACTGCAGGTGCGAATGACAGGAACAGTGAGCTGTGGGGAACAGGTTTGGGTGACGAATTCTTATCTCAGAGGGAGCAGCTCATGAAAGGCCCCCGGGCAAGACAGCATGTGTCCCTGGTCTGGAAACTAGATGCCATCCAGGGAGACTGCAGCCAGTGAGAGGAGAAGAGAAAGAGGACAGGGCCAGGGCATGCATTCCTTCCTTGCCAGGACATGGAAGCAGCATCTTATTCTTAGCTCAAGGAAGAAGCCCTTAGAGGGTTTTAAGCAGGGGCATGACATGATCTGATCTAATTTATAAAAATAGAAATACCGTGTGAGAATGCTCATCAGTAATTTCTACCTCAGGTGTCTTCTTTCTTATTTTCTACTGGGTCTGTACATTTCCTGTTTCCCTTGGTTTCTAAAGAAGACAATTATCTTCATATCATCATTTCTACTTGTTCTTTCCTTTGGGATCCAAGATCTAATCTGGAAATTGCTTTCCCCAAGGAACTCTGGATGGCTGATGTACCATCACTTCAAGCCATCAGTATGTGCTGTGCTCTGACTGTGGTGTTTCTCAGAGTCCTGGATAAACTGTGCGATTTAACCAGGATGCCATTAATCATGCAAGAGACACAAGTCCAGCAGCAGTTAGTAAAATCAATATGACTTGAGACTGTGATTTCCAAAATGTCTCCTCACTTAGTGAGTCACTAGGAAACTTCAGAATAGCCGTATAGATATTAAAGCAGCTTTCTCTAAACAGGATTTGGATATACTCCCACATTTCTCATTGAGCAGAGGGAGAAAGGATAGATGTTCTGAACAACACATATTTTTAAAAACCCACTGCCAGGCAAGATTAAAACCTTTGCCTGGAAGGGAGTCAGAAGATTCTCTGGGTTCCAGTAAATGGTCTCATGCCTATTTTTCCCAATCTCTTGCTTGGATTAGGTAAAGGGTTTAATCAAAAGAATGGGCCAATTAATTTCTCCCTTCTCACATTCATTCTTTTTGTAACCACACATTCTGCCAGCTGTCCTGAAGGGCAGTGAGAGGAGAAAGACGTCATTTCTTCCTTCCAGAAAGCCACAGGATTCGTCAGTGTCATGGCTGAGGATTATTTAAGCATATTTCTGTTTTCCAAGTTAATGTGTTACCCTCAAGCTTGGGGGGTTTCAGAGCAGAAAAGAACAGGTGAGACCAGAAGCAAGTCCAGCTAGCTCAGGGACTGTGACAAGGAGAAAAGTGTGATCTGGAACTGGGCTCAGCAGTGTTCCAAGTAGGCTGTGTAACTACCAGATAAACACAGGGATGCAGGATTTGAGAGGGGTGGGGAGGAGAGAGAGAGAGCAGAAAGGAATGGGGTCCATTATCTTGTAGAAGTCAGCAGCAATATTCGTTAATTTATTCAATCATTCATTTATTGAACACTTACTTCTATCTAACTGTAATCTCTCTTCAGTCCTTTCATCTAAACCACAAGTGTCATTTCCTTTGCCTTACTAGTTACTAAATTCTGTGTGTCTGTCACTTCCACCAGTCTCTGAGCTCTATTGAATTTTTTCTTTAGATTTTTTTTTGTTTTTTTGAGACGCAGTACTTGTTCTGTCACCCAGGCTGGAGTGCAGTGGCATGATCTCAGCTCACTGCAACCTCCACCTCCCAGGTTCAAGCGATTCTCATGCCTCAGCCTCCCAAGTAGCTGGGACTACAGGTGTGCACCACCCTGCCCAGCTAATTTTTGTATTTTTAGTAGAGACGGGGTTTTACCATATTGGCCAGGCTGGTCTCAAACTCCTGACCTCAGATGACCTGCCTGCCTCGGCCTCCCAAAGTGCTGGGATTGCAGGTGTGAGCCACCATGCCCAAACTAGAATTTTAAGTTAGAATCTTGTCTTCCCTTTTTGTGTCCAGTCTGTATTGCACCTAGAAGGCATTCAGTCCATTACTGTTTTAATAATTGTGATCGTTAGTGTAGCTGTTCGATAAATTGAATGAATGAAGTTAATTCAGGATATATGAAAACATCTCCAATAAAATAATAAAAGAAAGAAGGTCTAAAGATGGTTCAGCGTGATATATTAAAATCTTGCAGAAAAACCATTATACTGATTACTTACTATGTGCTGAGCTTCATAGAGGCTCTGAGAAACCAGCAAGAGGCAGTCCCAGCCCTCAAAGAGCTCACAGTCTATGAGGGAGACCTCCATACACATAGGTAATTGTAACACAGTAAATTAGAATAGCCCAGCGTATGCACAGGGTCTCACGGGGTCCAAGAGTTGGAGACTTCTGATCTTTCATGGGCTCTCCAAGGATGCCTCCTATATAAAATGTGCTAGAATTCTATGTTAAAAAGGTGGGCTCATGCCTGTAATTCCAGCACTTTGAGAGGCCGAGGTGAGCGGATCACCTGAGGTCAGGAGTTTGAGACTAGCCTGGCCAACATGGTGAAATCCTCTCTCTACTGAAAACACAAAAATTAGCTGGGTGTGGTGGTGCAGACCTGTAATCCCAGCTACTCAGGAGGTGGAGGCAGGAGAATCGCTTGAACCCAGGAGGCGGAGGTTGTAGTGAGCTGACATCGCGCCACTGCACTCCAGCCTGGGCGACAGAGTGAGACTTGTCAACAAAACAAAAAAGAAAGAGAGAGAGGAAAGAGAGAGAGAAGGAGAGAAGAAGAAAAAGAGAGGAAAGACAGAAAGAAGGAAAGAAAGGAAAAAGAGAAGGTGGAATGAGACCAGCATGGGCAGGCAAAGGAGATAGGAAGCTGCATGGTGTGTGTGGAGGCTGTAAAACATACTTGAATGGATGATGGGAAAGGCAGTAGATGGAGGGGCCACACTGCCTGGCCCTGGAATCCTGGCGAACTCTTTATTCTTCATCAGTGTGGTCCTTGGAAATATTACTAGGCTTGAGGTGGGAGGGCAGGTGGGTTTAGGAGGTGGGAGCAAGCATGTGGCAGGAGGGGATAGGGCCACAGGATGCATAGACCCAGCAAAAGCAGTGTCAGGAAGAGAGACTAGGAGAAGAGGGACACTAGTAACTAGGGGCTAAACTTGACTTGAGTTTTATTGAGTGGCAAACGATGTCACTCCTTTCTGATTCACCTGCAGTAGAATCTGATAAGGGGTCAGTTTAGTCTTCAGACACTGTCAGAAGTGCAAAGCTGATCTCCAGGTAGGCGAGGGAGGAGAATGAAATCTGCCTATGGAAGATGCCTGAGGGTCCTGGGAGCCACAGAAAATTCTGGATGTGTGTGCCATGCATTTTCATTGAATAAGTGTGTGCACATGCACGTATGTGTGGTATTGGATGCTGCAATTCCAGCTTGTCATGCACACTTCTTTGTAGCTCAGAAGGGCTAAGGCATGGATGCTCAGATAGATCCCATATCTTTTTTTTCCCCCCAAATCAGGTTCTAGGGCTGTGTGCTGGTGAGTTAGGCCAAGACCAGGCTTAGAATATCTGTCCACAGGTGGACAGAGCAGCCAGGTCTGCCCAACATAAAGGCCACCTTCCCTTTGACCACCTTCTTTCCCAGCAGGAAGAGGCCCTTTCCTTCATCTACCATTCATGTTCATCTGTCCTGGACCACAAAAGATTTGCAGAACCTGCCTGGAGACACATCTTTGTATTAACTGTTGCTATTCACACCTTCTCTGTGGAAGGGCTTGGAGCCCCCTTGTGCTAATGTGGCAGCCTTTCTGCCTCCCGCGGGTAAGGACTGCAGTGAAATCAGATCATTGTGGCTGAACGCAGTTCTGAGCCAGCCGTCACCTTACACTTCTCAGGTCTGTTTTTGCTTCCTGGACTTCTCAGGCCCAGGCCCTGAGCCCAGTGGGTTTCACCATGCGGGATTGCTCAGAAAAAATGGTTTCTTCCTGATGCTTTTGGTGGCAGATTGAATATCATCAATCATGCTGCAAGAAGGAAACCCAGATTCCCAGCTGATGGCATTGTTGTGTTTATGACACATCCGAAACAGTAACAGATGGTCTGTATTAAAAGTGTAACTGTTGAGTGAGTCCTTTCATAATCATAGAGATTATTTTTTATTCCCCTAAAGTTTTGATTCTAGAAGGAGTCACAGAACATTAGATCATAAGGGCGCCTGGAAAGCTTCTTATCCAAATGTCTCATTTTTACAAACAAAAAAAAATCAAAGTACAGTGAGATTAAGGGATTTGCCAAGGTCATTGAGGTAATTAGTGATGAGGCCAAGAACAAAACCCAGGCCCCTGACGTTGCGTCTAGCACTGTTTGTGGAATACTGTGGAGCCTGTGGATCCAGACTTTGTCTTCTCTCGGAGAAGAAAGCAGACCGTGCTGGAAACGCACAGGGTCTCTGTGAGTTCCTTGGCATGGTGTAAACGTTGGATGCAGAGAGTCCTCAAACCCTCTTGAGCATGGTTGGCCCTTCCTGAGAAAGTGCAGGAAATGCAGGTTTTTATGCTCAGGGCTTCTGTTGGTGTGGACAGACTGTATTAGTCCATTTTAATGCTGCTGATAAAGACATACTGGAGACTGGGCAATTTACAAAAGAAAGAGGTTTAATTGGACTTATAGTTCCACGTGGCTGGGGAAGCCTCACAATCATGGTGGAAGGCAAGGAGGAGCAAGTCATGTTTTACATGGATGGCAGCAGGCAAAGAGAGAATGAATGCCAAGTAAAACAGGTTTCCCCTTATCAAACCATCAGATCTTGTGAGACTTATTCACTACCATGAAAACAGTACGGGAAAGACCCTCCCCCATAATTCAGTCATCTCCCACTGGGTCCCTCCCACAACATGTGGGAATTATGGGAGCTACAAGATGAGATTTGGGTGGGGACATAGAGCCAAACCATATCACAGACCACTTCCACCAGCCCTGCAATGCAAGGCTTGGTTTTCAGGCCAGTGAGGTGGCAACAGAAACTGGATCTCTTCTCTGATGGAATCCATTTTCACCTGGGCTCATTTCTTGATTCATCTGGGGACGTTTGGATCAGTAGGAATAAACCATCTAAGCCAGTGGTTCTCAAAATATGCTTCCTGAACCACAGCAGAAGCATCCCCTGGGAACTTCTTAGAAATGCAGATTCTTAGTTAGGTGTAGGAGCTCATGCCTACCATCCCAGGAAGTTGAGAGGTGGAGACAGGAGGATCACTAGAGGCCAGGAGTTCAAAACCATCCTGGGCAATACAGTGAGACCTTGTCTTTATGGCAAATAAAAAGTTAATACTTAGCCAAACTGGTGGCACACACCTGTAGTCCCACACAATTCTGTGAACATTCTAAAAGCCATTACATACATTTTACATTTTAGGAGCCAGGTGCAGTGGCTCATACCTGTAATCCCAACATTTTGGGAGGCCAAGGTGGGAGGATCAGTTGAGGCCTAGAGTTTGAGACCAGCCTGGGCAACATAGCAAGACCCCATCTCTACAAAATAATTTTTAAAAATTTAGCCAGGCACAGTGGCACACACCTGTAGCCCCAGCTACTCAGGAAGCTGAGGTGGGAGGATTGCTTGAGCCCAGGAGGCAGAGGCTGTGGTGAGCCGAGACTGTGCCACTGAACTCCAGCATGGGCAACAGAGCAACACCCTGTCTCAAAAAAGAAAAAGAAAAAGAAATGCAGATTCTTGGCCAGGCACAGTGAGTGGCTCTGCCTGCAATCGCAGCTGTTTGGGAGGCTGAGGCAGGCAGATAACTTGAGGCCAGGAGTTTGAAATAGGCCTGGACACCATAACAAGACCATGTCTCCACAAAATCTTTAAAAATTAGTGGAGTGCGGTGGCCCCTGCTATTTAGGAAGCTGAAGGAGGAGGATCTCTTGAACTCAGGAGTTCAAGGCTGCAGTGAGCTATGATTGTGCTGCTGCACTCCAGCCTTGGCAACAGAGCCTTGGCAACTGTCTCAAAAATAAACAAATAAATAAATAATAAAGAAAATAAAGAAATACACATCCTCAGCCCCCAGATTAAGAAACTCTGGGCTGGGCGCTGTGGCTCATGCCTGTAATCCCAGCATTTTGGAAGGCCGAGGTGGGCACATCACGAGGTCAGGAGATCGAGACCATCCTGGCCAACATGGTGAAACCCCGTCTCCACTAAAAATTCAAAAACTAGCTGAATGTGGTGGCACAGTCCTGTAATTCCAGCTACCCAGGAGACTGAGACAGGAGAATCGCTTGAACTCGGGAGTCGGAGGTTGCAGTGAGCTGAGATCGCACCACTGCGCTTCAGCCTGGCTACAGAGCGAGACTCTGTCTCAAAGAAAAAGAAAAAGAAAGAAACTCTGGGAGTAAGGCCAAGTTGTTGAAGAGTTTTAGTTCTACTACTATTAACTAAACTTCATAGTTTAAGTTCTATTACTTTTTTGTGTGTCTGTTTTCCCAAGTTCCCCAGTTGGTTCTGATGCTACTCAAGTTGGAAAACCACTGATCTAAACTGTCCCCAGTACATCAGACTCTGACAAAACTCTACCCAAAGCCTACACATGGCTTCAGTCTTTTTTTTTTTTTTTTTTTTTTTGAGACGGAGTCTTGCTCTGTCACCCAGGCTGGAGTGCAGTGGCCGGATCTCAGCTCACTGCAAGCTCCGCCTCCCGGGTTCCCGCCATTCTCCTGCCTCAGCCTCCCGAGTAGCTGGGACTACAGGCGCCACCACCTCACCCGGCTAGTTTTTTGTATTTTTTAGTAGAGACGGGGTTTCACCGTGTTAGCCAGGATGGTCTCGATCTCCTGACCTCATGATCCGCCCGTCTCGACCTCCCAAAGTGCTGGGATTACAGGCTTGAGCCACCGCGCCCGGCCGGCTTCAGTCTTAAACTGGTTGAATAGATGGCCACGGTATGCCAGAAGCATTCCCTAAAACATTTGGAAATTGTCCTTGAAGAAGGATGTTCAAGAAAGTGAAGTCACTGTTCTTGAGAGTATAACTTTTCTGTGCTAGTTTTAGAAAAAGTGATAAGAATGACTTACTGTAGGTCTCTGATTTTTATAGGTGTAGCAAGCACTGAATTTCATCTTCCTGAAATTAACATGGCCTTATTTTCTTGGTGTTTGCTTTTGCCCATCTTTTTAACTTTTCGGTGTCATTTTGATTTGAGTGTATTGCTTGTAAGAAGTATGTGGATGGATTTTGTTTTTAAACTCAGTTTTAGAGTCTTTACATTGTAGTACAGAAGCCTGAACTGTGTTCATTGTCAGAGCTAATACCACTGTCCTCACCTCCTGTCCTAGTTTATATCTTATTTGCATACTTCCTTGCCCCTTGTTTTCTTTTTCTCTGGTACATGTTTTATTGATTTTTATCTTCTCTGGTGATTTGGAAAAGATACATTTTATTAGGCAGGTGCAAAAGTGACTGTGGCTTTTACTATTAAAAGTCATGGCAAAACTGCAATTACTTTTGCACCAACTTAATAGTTTTAGTTCTGTTACTTTTGTGTTTGTGTGGTTGGTTGGTTGGTTGGTTGGTTGGTTGGTTGGTTTTTGAGATGGAGTCTTGCTTTGTCTCCCAGGCTGGAGAGCGCACTGGTGTGATCTCTGCTCACTATAGCCTCCGCCTCCTGGGTTCAAGTGATTCTCCTGCCTCAGCCTCCCGAATAGCTGGAACTACAGGCTGTACAGGCCCGCCACCATGCCCGGCTAATTTTTTTCTTTTTGCATTTTTAGTAGAGACAGGGTTTCCCTGTGATAGCCAGGATGGTCTCCATCTCCTAATCTCATGATCCACCCGCCTCAGCCTCCCAAAGTACTGGGATTGCAAGTGTGAGCCACCGCGCCTGGTCAGCTGTTCTTGTGGTAATGAATAAGTCTTATGAGATCTGATGGTTTTATGAGGGGTTTCCCCTTTCGTTTAGTTCTCATTCTCTCTTTTGTCTGCCACCACGTAAGATGTGCCTTTTGCCTTCTGCCATGATCGTTAGGTCTGCCATGATCGTTAGGTCTCCCCAGTCATGTGGAACTGTGAGTCCATTAAATGTCTTTTTTTTTTTTTTAATAAATTACCAAAATTACCCAGTCTTGAGTATGTCTTTCTTTCTTTTTTTCTTTCTTTTTTCTTTTTCTTTTTTTTTTTTTTTTTTTTTTTTTTTTTTTTGAGATAGTGTCTCGCTCTATTACCCAGACTGGAGTGCAGTGGCATGATCTCGGTTCACTGCAGCCTCCACCTTCCAGGTTCAAGCGATTCTCCTGCCTCAGCCTCCCAACTGCTTGGGACTACTGGTGTGCACCACCACACCCACTTAATTTTTGTATTTTTAGTAGAGACAGGATTTTGCCATGTTGGCCAGGCTCATCTTGAACTCCTGACCTCAAGTGATCCACCCGCCTCAGCCTCCCAAAGTGCTGAGATTACAGGTACCAGCCACCACACCCAGCCTCAAGTATGTCATTATCAGCAGCGTGAAAACAGACTAATGCACATACCTATAATTATTATTAGACTTAACTGTTTAGAGGTTTTTAGTGCCAGCCACAAGTTCTTTTAGTCAAAAGTGTTCTCACTTATCCTTCTTCATTTTCATTCTTGGTAGGATGTTAGACTTTTTTCCTGGAAGAGAGTTGATGTGACTGCCGCTTACGCACAGGACCAGGAATAGAAACAGTACCTAGGCTATTTCCATTTCCTTTGCTCTGTCAAAAACCAATTTCTTTTCCAGAATCCACAGCCAATTCCTCACAGAGTGGTTGAGCCTAGTCACAAAATCAGACAAGACTTCTCACACTGAAATGCAAAATGTATTCTTTTGCAAAACAGCACCGTCCCATGCTCGCTGCATTTCCAGACACCAGTCTGCCTCTATGACTTTACTGACATGGTTACATGGGAATTTTTTTTTTTTTTTTTGAGACAGAGTCTTACTCTGTCGCCCAGGCTGCAGTACAGTGGCACGATCTTGGCGTGCTGCAATCTCCGCCTCCTGGGTTCAAGCAATTCTCCTGTCTTAGCCTCCCAAGTAGCTGGAATTACACACCTGACTGATTTTTGTATTTTTAGTAGAGACAGGGTTTCACCATGTTAGCCAGTCTAGTCTTTTTTTTTTTTTTTTTTTTTGAGACGGAGTCTCGCTCTGTCACCCAGACTGGAGTGCAGTGGCCAGATCTCAGCTCACTGCAAGCTCCGCCTCCCGGGTTCACGCCATTCTCCTGCCTCAGCCTCCCGAGTAGCTGGGACTACAGGCGCCGCCACCTCGCCCGGCTAGTTTTTTGTCTTTTAGTAGAGACGGGGTTTCACCGTGTTAGCCAGGATGGTCTCGATCTCCTGACCTCGTGATCCGCCCGTCTCGGCCTCCCAAAGTGCTGGGATTACAGGCTTGAGCCACCGCGCCCAGCCGCCAGTCTAGTCTTGAACTCCTATGTGATCCACCTGCCTTGGCCTCCTAAAGTGTTGGGATTACAGACGTGAGCCACTGCACCTGGACAGTTACATGTGATTTAAATCCCCTCCCTGACTAATGCCCAGATACAGCCTCAGCCCCTGTCAGTGCCAACTCCTCCAGGAAGTCCCCCTTCATTTCTATGGAGCTGTAACCTCTCCATAGTCCATTCATCTGCATCACAACTATCATTTCCTTTGCTTTACTAGTTACTAAATTCTGTATCTCTATCACTTTTACTGGAATCTGAGCTCTCTTGGGTTCTTTTTCAGAATTTTAAGTTAGAATCTTGTCCTCTCTCTGTGTGTCCAGTCTGTATTCCATCTAGAAGGCATTCAGTCTATTTTTGTTTTAATAATTGTGATTTTGGTGTAACTATTCAATAAAATGAATGAAGTTAATTCAGGATATATGAAAACATCACCCATGAAATAATGAAAGAGAAAGTTCTACAGATAGTTCAGCATGATACATAACAATCATGTAGAAAAACCATTGTATACTGGCCATTAGGCAATACAAATTGATAGAAGAGAAAAATTAGGACAAAGTCATTGCATAACGCTGCTGTTTAAATGTGAAGAACGCAGTTTTCCCCCGATTATGTGAGATCAGTCCTCTGAGAATGTCATTAAGGTTTCTGATATGTAATTGAAAGGAGCCCTGAGCCTAGAGATGCCAAGTCCTCAACTGCATTTCTCCTCATTTCTGGCCTGATTATCATCCTATCCTCTGAAAGCTGGCACGGAAGGCTCACTTTAGTCTCGACTTCAAGACTTGTGTAAACTTTTAACTGACTTTTCTCACTGTGCTCATTTCAGAGTTGGTTTGTTAATAAATATTTGCCATCTGTAGCAAATCTTAAAATGTACCAAAATCTTAAAACGTCTGCAGTAAAAAGCAAGACAAGAAACTTGGCAGTTCCTAAGAAGAGACCTTTATTTTATACTTAAATACTGGCACGTGTATGTATGCACATGCGTGCGTGCATGTACACACCCACACAGCACACACATACACACTGTACACACAGTACACACACACTGCATTCTGTCATACACACATACCCTGCACACTTGCAGTCACTTCACTACAATCCTTCCGTATTTATCTTTTCTCTACTTTGGAAATATAACTGTTGCACCAAGGTTTTTTTTTAACCAAAATTCCCTCCAGTTTTGGCCAAGTTATCAAGGCTGTTGTGTCAACCCAAAGGGTCTCGACAAGCAAGCTACAGAATAGCTTGAAAATTAGCCATTCCAGGACAGGGAGCTTGCACTTTGCAATCTGCGGTCCAGAATTATCGAACACCTTTGGGTTTTGTTGTTGCAGTTTTTGATATCATCTTGTTTTGTTACTATCTAAAAAGCAGATCAAATGGGCTGGGAATTCCCTTGTTTTTACATCAGTTTTCTTGGCTAGAAGGCTTTTAGACCAACATAGCACACCTGCATCTCTGACTTTATGTTCCAGTGTGATGGTCTGTGGGCTGCTCCCATCTGGGAGTCTGCTGTTAGATACGGCCAGGGCTCCAATTTTGTCTCACATCACCAACAGCAAAATTGAGAAGACTACATTTGCTCCACTGTGTGGCATAACCAGTGACCCCAAATCATGGTGGCTTCCCCAGCATAAGGTCATGGTTGCCTATGTTCTATGTCATCTACAGGCTACAGACAACATCTTGAGGCAGTAGGCTGTCTGCTTCATGTGTCTTCTCATCCTGGGCCCAAGCCAAAGAGTAGTACCTGTGGGGTCTGTGCTGAGATCTTAGGGAAAGGGCAGGAGTAATTAGAGCCAAACCACAAAAGTGTGCTTGAAGATCGTGTTTGAATGTAGTCTACATCACATTCATCATATCCAGTTGGCCCGTGAAAGTTACATGACCAAAATGCGTGCACCAAAATCTCAGAAATCACCACTAAAAGAACTTATCCATGTAACCAAAACCATTTCTCAAAATGATTGAAATAAAATAAAACAGAGTAAGCTTAGGGAGAAGATGAATAAAACATTTTTACAGTGGTTAAAAAAATTTTTTTTAAGTTGATCAGGTGTGGGGGCTCATGCCTGTAATCCCAGCACTTTGGGAGGCTGAGGCGGGAAGATCACCTGAGGCCAGGAGTCGGAGACCATCCTGGCCAACATGGTGAAAGGCTGTCTCTACTAAAAATACAAAATTTAGCCAGGCAGGGTGGTGAGTGCCTGAAGACCCAGCTACTCAGGAGGCTGAATTGGGAGAATCACTTGAACCCAGGAGGCAGAGGTTGCAGTGAGCTAAGATCGCACCACTGCACTCCAGCCTGGGTGACAGAGCAAGACTCTGTCTCAATTAAAACTAAATGAATGAATAAATAAATAAATAAATAAATAATTAAAAAATTACATTACCAAGCTGAAGGTCAGCAGGGCAGGAAATTACCCAGGAAAGCAAGGTCGCAACAGGAAGGAGATGAATAATTGTGTTTAATTAATACCATCTCTCTCTGTTTACAACTCCGGTGTCTTCAGGGGTTGAGGGGGAGCAGGTAGAAATTCTAGTGAAATTAGGTACCAAATGGTAGCTTCCACACACAGTAAGGAAGAACGTTTGGTCCGATGGGTATATGGATAAATCCATAATCACCTATTTGTAAAAAAATGTTGAAGAGACTTAATGTAAAATCACAGATGTATAAGATTTAAACCATGTGACATGATTAAATGTACAATAAAATGCAGAGTTATTTATAAAGTAGATATATAAAGCTTCAGCCATGGAAACGACCCACCTAGTAGTCCCAGTAAAGGAAGATGGGATACCAAGCTTCCATTTGGTGGCAGTGAAATGTGTACAGACATATTAAGAGAGATAGCTTTTCTCAGCTCTGAGCTTCAAGTAACATTCATTATTTGTTTCTTTGCATAAAGGGATACTTTCAGTAGCAGATGACGCATGCGGTATGCTACATGTAACTCCTCTGTAAGAGAAGGTTGAGTATGTACTGTTACCGCACAACTAGGTAATTAATAACCTGTGAATTTCAGTTATGTTTACTTCAGCATTTGCGAAGCTAATTGCTCAATCAAGAATTCATTGTTACAAAAGAGTTGTTTAAGTTTGACTCCTGGGCTTTTCTAGGGAAAGCTTTTGAAGTCTAAATACCTAGAAAATGTAAACATACTTTTGTTTAAAAATAGAGATTAATTATGATAATCAGAATGGAAGCATTTAATGAAACAGTGGGCTTTATGATTAGAAAGATAAACAAGAACACATAATTAGTTAGTTGATTACTTTTCTATTTTAACCAAGGCAGCATTTGGCTACTCATCATTATTACTACTTACGTGGTCAACTATTGCCTGGTGGACAGAGGTAAGTCCTGGGTCCCTGCTGTCCCTCTAGCACAGTTCATATGCTCCTAAGTATCTGGATTGACGGAGGTTTTGTTTTGAGTTGGGTTTATGTCTAACCTTTTTGATTTATATTTTGCTGGTTAATTGTGAATTCATAGTATTCGTGTATGTCTATGCAACGCAACAACACACACACACACAACGCGCGCACACACACACATTTACTTCTCCTAAAGACTTTTAAAGGAGAAATGTTAGGAGATAAGTACTCATCTTGTATCTCAGTTATTCTTTTTTTTTTTTTTTTTTTTTTGAGATGGAGTCTCGCTCTGTTGCCCAGGCTGGAATGCAGTGGTGTGATCTTGGCTCACCGCAAGCTCTACCTCCCAGGTTCATGCCATTCTCCTGCCTCAGCCTCCCAAGTAGCTGGGACTATAGGTGCCTGCCACCACACCTGGCTAATGTTTTGTATTTTTAGTAGAGACGGGGTTTCACTGTGTTAGCCAGGATGGTCTTGATCTCCTGACCTTGTGATCTGCCCACCTCGGCCTCCCAACTATCTCAGTTATTCTTAACATGTAGTCTAGGAACACCTACATCAGAAACCTGGGAGGGACAGATTGTCAATGCCGATTGTACAAACCTTCTAAATCAGTGTCTTTTGGATAGGTACAAGAATTTTATTTTATTTTATTTATTTATTTATTTTGAGATGAACTCTCGCTCTGCCGCCCAGCCTGGAGTGCAGTGGCCGGATCTCAGCTCACTGCAAGCTCCGCCTCCTGGGTTTACACCATTCTCCTGCCTCAGCCTCCCGAGTAGCTGGGACTACAGGCGCCCGCCACCTCGCCCGGCTAGTTTTTTGTATTTTTTAGTAGAGACAGGGTTTCACCGTGTTAGCCAGGATGGTCTCGATCTCCTGACCTCGTGATCTGCCCGTCTCGGCCTCCCATAGTGCTGGGATTACAGGCTTGAGCCACCGCGCCCGGCCAAGAATTTTATTTTTAACAAGCTTTCCTGTTAATTTTTAACACACAATGATCTAGGCCAGCATTGTACAATAGAACTTCCTGTGATGATGGAAACACTTCATATAGGCATTGTCCAATGTGGTAGATACATGTGGCTGCATGAACACTGGAAATATAGCCAGCACAACTCAGTGAATCTTTATTTTATTTTTAATTACTTTATATCAAAATGTATTTTTATTAAAATATTTTAAACCATTTTATTGTGGTATAATTGACGTATAAAAAGCAATACATATATGCAAATTGATGGGTTTGAAGACAAGTGTATACTCACAAAACTAACACTGCAATCAGTGCTATAAACGTATCACCTCCATTATGCATCAATTAAAAATAATAGTAAAAGTAAAAACAAAAGTATTTACCTGCTCCAAAAGTTTTCTCCATCCTCTTTTATTATTATTGTTGTTATTATTATTATTATTATTTTGTGATGAGAACACTTAACATAAGATCTACCCCCTTAGCAAATATTCAATTATACGTACAATATTATGAACTATAGGCGCTATGTTGTAGCCAGTGCCTACCATATTGGATAGTGCAGAGCTAGATGATAATTCAGCAGCAGTTGCACACATAATAGTAATAGTGACAACAGTGAATACTTGTATGTGACTTGAGTCAGGCTTTTTAAACTTACTATGTGCCAGGCACTATTCTAAGTACTTCCCAGATATGAACTCCTTTACATCTCACAAACTTTTAGGATAAGATTTTTTTTTTTTTTTTGAGACAGGGTCTTGCTATGTTGACCACTGTGTTGCCCAGACTCACTGCAACCTCAACCTCCCCGGCTCAAGCGATCCTCCCACCTCAGCCTCTCAAGTAGCTGGGACTACAGGCGTGCACCACCACGTCTGGTTTAAGAAATTTTCTTTTTTTTTTTTTTTTTTTTTTTTGAGACACGAGTCTCGCTCTGTGCCCAGGCTGGAAGTGCAGTGGCGCAGATCTTTTGGCTTCACGCAAGCTCCATCCTCCCGGGTTCCCGCCATTCTCCTGCTACAGCCTCCCGAGTAGCTGGGACTACAGCGCCCGCCACCAACGCCCGGCCTAGTTTTTTTGTATTTTAGTAGAGACGGGGTTTCAACCGTGTTTAGCCAGGATGGTTTTCTCGATCTCCTGAACCTCGTGGGATCTCGCCCGTCTCGGCCTCCCCAAAGTGCTGGGATTACAGCTTGAGCCAGCCGCGCCCGGCCAAGAAATTTCTTAAAGATCGTAGATCAGCGGGGTCTGGTCAGGAAGACAGAAGCCAAGCTCGGCATTTCAATTAGAGCAGAATGCGTATAGGATATTGTCTGGTTACACTGGCGTTGAAAGGCTGAAAGAGAAAAGGGAATACTGAGGTAACCCAGATCAATAATGTAGGAAGCAGCTGCCAATCCCTAGGGCTGGGGAACTGAGGGAACAGAAGGAAGTTGAACACAGGAGGGACCTGGACCACCAAGGGGTGTTAATGGTAAATGCTCAGTGCACGGGGAAGCCAGTGTGGTTGGTGCCAGGAACGTCATGAGTTCCCAAGTACTGGGAGCACCAGAAACTAGAAATTAGAGTCCTCGTCTTCCTTCACCTCTTGAGAGATGCAGACTTGCGCTGAAGATGGGAAACAAGCCCCGTTTCCTTCTCCTGACTTTGAGCCTCCTGCTTGTGCCTCCCATTGGAGGAATCTAATTTTATGGCACACAAACCTGCATAGCTCAATCTCATCAGAAGCTAATCACAAATCTAATCAGAATATAATCAGGCAGAAGGGTCTGGAAAATGTTGTTTGGGGACTTCTTGCCCCAGTATCACAGTTCAAGGTATAGAAAGATGGGCTTGGAGGTGAGAAGAAGAGACAGATCACTTGCACGGAATTTTTTGATAAGCACTTTGTTTAAAGTACCGTATATCTAAATGTATTAATGATATCATCACTTTCTGGGCTAAATAGCATATGTCAGGCAGGTCTTAGGGAGATGACATGGATGTAAACGACCAAATCTTGATTAATTGTCGGTTGCTGCAGTCACCCCAGCTAGGTTCTATGCATAGGTATGCATGCGTATGGCGACTTCCTCCCTACTTTGCTAATTGGTCTCTTTCCTCCCATGCTGTGAGGAGGTCCCATACAGTTGGTTTGAAGCACTGGAGTCCACACTACGGGACCTGCTTCTTGCCTTTTCTCTGAGTTTACTCCTGTCTGCAGACCTCCAGATCCTTCTACTCCCATATAGGGAAGAACAAAGGAATAAAAATATAGATGCTAGAGAAGTTACCTCTTGCTGCTCCTGTTTACAATTTCTGAGCTTCTCCCAGGAAAAGCCCCATTGCCTTCATAGGACCCCTCCATTTCTCCTCATTTTGGTGTGCATTATACAAAGCGCTTCATTTTTTAGAGATGGACTGGGGAAAGTGTGTGCCCCACCTCCACCCACAAACCCTGCATGAGGTCGGAGAGGAATAAATGCTGATGTTTCTCTTTGACTCAACACTCAGACCAAGAAATTCAGAACCATATGTCTTCATAAAACTGCCAGTTATCTAAGAGAATTGATCTTCATCACATGGCTTAAAGTCCTCCCATGGAGGAGAAGCTTAGGACTTGAGACAGGAACCAACACAAGTTAGTAATATGGTGACTAGCTCGTGCATTTGTTAAACTATAAGGGAACAAAAATATGTTCATTTTCCCTGCCAGAATCCAAAAAATAAACGTGACGTATAATAAATTAGGAAATGAATCAGAGAAGACCATGAAACGATGTATTCTTGCATCTTTCAGTTGATAACAACCAAAACATTTCCTAAATTTCCGGTTTCTGTAGCAAATAATTTCAGAGCTAAAATCTTTCCTTGAGATTTCAGGAAGTAATTCTCTTTCCCTTGCATTGCAATATCTTTCCACAAACTCTCATCCTCAGGAGAGATGCTGAGCAACATAGTTGATTATCTGAGGCTTGAGTTGCTGGTGAGAGCCTGTTTTCCACTTTAACAGCTGGGGGCCAGAACAATATGCACAGATCACAAGTATGCTCCTGGAAGCTTCCTTCATGGAATAAGGCAGCATTATCTCTGTACCCCATTCCCAAAGGTCTCTAAGGTGCTATAGGTTTGCTTTGCATGCTTGTTTCGTTTTGGGTTTCTTTGCATGTGCTGCTCAATACCTAGAGGTTTGGCCTAGGTCTGGTTGCTCACAGAAAGCCAGTCACTGAAACAATAAGTATTGCCAGGGAAGACAGTTGTAACACAGGTAATGTCAGCTGGGAGATGGGAGACTGGTCTCAAATCCATCTCCCTAACCAGCTAAAGTCAGGGGTTTACATAGTGAACAATAAGAGAGGGGTACAGGAAGAGGAGCTGGTCAACAGTCAGCAGGTGGTCAGATGAGGGGTCTGGTGTCTCTTTTAACCATGTGTGGCAAAACAGGAATTCAGAGTAAGGAAGAGGAATTGATTAACAGGCAGTTGTCCAGATGTGGTAATCTGGTACGTTTCGATTGCCTGATACCATCTGGGAGGGCTGATGGTTGATTTTCTGAGAAAGGAACTCAGATAAAACAAATGTAAGGTGTTCATCTGTTCTCACACTGCTAATAAAGACATACCCAAGACTGGGTAATTTATGAAGGAAAGAGGTTTAATTGACCCACAGTTCAGCATGACTGGGGAGGCCTCAGGAAACTTACAATCATGGCAAAAGGAGAAGCAAATGTGTCCTTCTTTTACATGGGGGTGGCAAGGAGAAGCATGAAGCAAAGTGAGAGAAAAGCACCTTATAAAACCATCAGATCGGCCGGGCACGGTGGCTCATGCCTGTAATCCCAGCACTTTGGTAGGCCGAGGCGGGGGGATCACAAGGTCAGGAGATCGAGACCATCCTGCCTAACACAGTGAAGCCCCATCTCTACTAAAAATACAAAAAAATTAGCCAGGCGTGGTGGTGGGCAACTGTAGTCCCAGCTACTCGGGAGGCAGAGGCAGGAGAATGGCGTGAACACAAGAGATGGAGCTTGCGGTGAGCCGAGATCACACCACTGCACTCCAGCCTGGGCCTTAGAGCGAGACTCCACCTAAAAAAAGAAAAAAAAAGACATCAGATCTCATGAGAACTCACTCACTATCGCGAGAACAGCATGGAGATAACTGCCCCCATAATTTAATTACCTCCCACTCAGTCCCTCCCACGACACGTGGGGATATGACAACTACAGTTCAATATGAGGTTTGAGTGGGGACACAGCCAAACCATATCAGAAAGTTTCTCAAGCTTCCATTCTATGCAAAAATCGGGCCAGTTTTACATGATCTTACATATTGACTCTCACAATCTCAGGCATGTTGTACGTGCTACCGTCTTGCTTTCTTGCTCACTTGTGAGAACTACACTTCTGTGATACGGTGTACTAGGCTCCCTTCTATCATATTTCCAGCTGGTTGTTTCTGGGAGTTCAGTCTCTTAAGTTTTGTACGAAGAGGGGAAAATAGTACATGCAACCGAAGATCTTGTCCCCCAAAGTAGTAGGAGCCAACATGCCTGATTTTGTATTTCCTTTTGTGCCGGAGCCTTTGGAACACTGGGAAGATGTGAGGAAGGGCCACGTGGCTTCCTTGTCATCCCTCAAGAGAACAAAATGTGTTTTAAGAGGGAGGCCACAGTTGTGTTTTTCCATCCAGCCCCGTTGACCTGTGGTTAGTATTAAACAGCTGTTTCTGCCTGAGTCTAGCAATAGGTTGCCTGAATCCAAGCTTTGTGATGAGAAATTTTTATTTTCTTCTGCGTTTTCATCCATCTTAACACCTGATGAGAAGGTGGCATGGGAAGCTGCTAGCCAGCCACATCTGCCATCTAGATCTGGCGCATGCAGCCCTTAGTTTGCTGCCTCTTTGTTCCGTAATGTCATCCAGGTTCATGCTCCCTGTTGATGAGGGCACCCAGATTAAATATGTACAGGAAAAAAAAAGGGCAGTGGAATAAAATCGACATTTCCTATAATGTCTATGTATTCTCACCTGCAAAGTAAATGTACATAAAATTCATGTTTGAGGACCATTAAGTTCTGCTTATCAACACAAAGATTGTCCAAGCAGTAAGTCAATACACAATGTGATGCTTCCCTCTAACATATGGCCTGATAATGACTCTACTCTCTTTGTCTCTGGAGTTTGCATCAAACATCTGTGTTAGGAAGAGTGGCTAGCATGAAATTCTTGGTCATGATTTCTTTGTATCTGTTTATTAAGAAGACAGATGCCATTTCTGGGCCAAGTGTCAAGATCCAACAGAGCCACTTGGCAATTTGACTATGAGCTGGTAAACATTAAGCATTACTGCACCTGAGGCTGAGTTCCCCAAGGCCATTTAATTTGTAGAAATAAATGCATTTAATTTCCAACAGTTAGAATTTTTGACTCTGTGTACTGTAACAATGGAGCTGTGTCCATATAACACCCCAACCAGGCCATTATCAGAGCTTGTTTAGTAATAAAAATCAATGAATTCAGCCTAGCAACTCATTTTATGACTCAACTATTCGAGTCGGTTTAGGCATTTAGCTTTCAGAGATTAAAGACCAAATATCAGTGACTGTTCATAGCGAAAAGATTGTTTATCTACTTCAATGATTGCTCTTGTCTCTAAGCTCCTTTTCCCAGAGATGATTCAGCAGGCTCACACTACCCCGGCTCTGACGATGCCCCTGCCTTTGGGAGTCTCCTAGATCTGGGTCTCGCCTTTTCTCCAGGCAGAGCCAGGGCAGCCTGGCTCAGAGACCCAGACCCTAGACACAGTCGTGGCCTGGGCATTGTTTAGGGCTCTCAGGAAGCAGCAAGGAAGACAGGTCTTCAGCTTTCAGGAGCTCTATGTTAGTCCATTTTCACACTGCTGATAAAGACATATCCAAGACTGGGAAGAAAAAGAGGCTTAATTGGACTTATGGTTCTGTATTGGTTGGGGAGACCTCAGAATCATGGCGAGAGGTGAAAGGCACTTCTTACATGGCGATGGCAAGAGAAAATGAGGAGATGCAAAAGTGGAAACCCCTGGTAAAACCATCAGATCTCATGAGACATATTATTCACTACCATGAGAACAGTATGGGGGAAACAACCCCCATGATTCAAATGATCTCTCACCAGGTCCCTCCCACAACACGTGGGAATTACGGGAGTACAATTCAAGATGAGATTTGGGTGGGGACACAGAGCTAAACCATATCAAGCTCCTTGTAGAATGGGAACGACAGCAATAAAGGTTAAGTTCCAAGTGGCTTGATGTTTCCTCTTAAAAGGTTAAGTGATGGCAAATGCCTGGCAAGACATGAACTTGGAAGATAAGATTCTTCACGTCCTCATGCCACATAGTTAACCCTATCTCCTGGAAACCCTTCCCCAGCCCCTGCACGGGGACCTGTCCCCTTGAGACACTTTGTGTGCCCTGAACATACCATGCACATTCAAACCTCCGTGCCTTCCTCCATGAGCCCATCATCCTTCTGCTGCCTGAGATGTCATGTTCATCTCATTGCATCTTTGTCTGCCTGGTGATGGCCTAGTTATCCTTCAAGGCTCATCCCAAATGCCACCCCTTCTTCAGCTTTCTCCTGAATTGATCTCTCAGCCTCTGTAGCATTGTTTCCGTCCATCGATTTTGTTTCATTTTGCATGGTATATCATAGTCATTTGTTTATGCTATAGAGCCATCCCATGAACTGTTTAATGAGGAGAAGTGTGGCTTCAATCTCTTTGTCTCCTCCGTGCCTGGCATAATACGGTGAGGTGAATAGCAGCCCCTGAAAGGATGAGTTCACATCCTGATTCCGGAAGCCTGTGACTGTGAACTTGTTTGGAAAGAGGGGGTCTTTGCAGATCTGATTGTTTGGAAGTGGGTGGCGGGCGGCTGAGGGGTTCTTTGCAGATCTGAAGGTCTTGAGATAATGAGCATCTGAGATTGTTTATGTGGGCCCTAAGTCAGACGGCAAGTCTCCTTATAAAGATAGAAGAGAGACCAGGCACTGTGACTCATGCCTGTAATCCCAGCACTTTGGGAGGCCAAGGCAGGCAGATCACTTGATGTCAGGAGTCCAAGATCAGCCTGATCAACATGGTGAAAACCCTGTCTGTGCTAAAAATACAAAAATTAGCCAGGTGTGGTGGCACGTGCCTGTAGTCCCAGCTGCTCAGGAGGCTGAGGCAGGAGAATCACTTGAACCCAGGAGGCAGAGGCTGCAATGAGCCGAGATCAAGGCACTGCACTCCAGCCTGAGGAACAGAGCGAGACTCTGTCTTAAAAACAGAAACAAACCCCAAAAAAAGTTGAAGAGAAAAAGACATAGAGAAGGCAATGAGAGGATGGAGACTGGATTTGGGATTATGTGATCACAGACTAAGGAATTCCTGCAACCACCAGAGACTACAAGAGTCAAGAGCAGATTCTCCCCTGGGGCCCATGGAGGAAGAACAGCCTGCCTACGCCTTGATTTTGGACTCTCGGCCTACAGAGAACTCTAAGAGGATAAATTTCAGATGTAAGCCATCCAGTTTGTGCTAAGTGGTTAAGGCAGCCTTCGGAAACTAATATATATAACAACTGGCACAAAGAAAGAGCTCAGCTGTTAACTGAACGAACATTGATAATTTTGTACTTAGAACACTTGGAGTGGTTAAAGATATTTAAGATGAAAGAGAAAATTCTAAATGCATCTTCTGCTCCAATTACGTTTTTATGAGTCCACTTGAAACCCTGGAAGGCAGAGCTTGCCACGGCTATTTCAAGCACCCCTCTCCTCCACGAAAGAGGAAATAACCTCTCATTCCATCAGCCCTTAAACCAGCAGCACGTGGACGCAACATCACCCCCTACGCGTCTTGTCTTCAGCAAGAATGAGGGCATGGAGAACTCCACTTCAAGCTTTTCAGTCAACCCGACGGGACGCGACAGATTGCAGAGCAAAGTGCACCAAAGATATCATCAGTTAACCTAGTAAAATTGATTTAAAAGCTTTTAAACTTGAGAGTGAGAGTTCAGTGCCTGCGAAAGATCTTTCAGTCCCTTGAAGTGATGAAATAAAATGATCAATTGCCCTTATCAACCTCCCTTTTTTTGGTAATGTGGTGGCGGGAATAGCTTTTCCACTGTCCAATTAACTCCCTTTTAAAAGTGGGTTTCTGCAGCCTCTGCACCACTCTCTCTGAGCCCAGGGGCTGAGTCCTTGGAACTCTTATGTCCTCTGTTGCTGGTCTCATTTTCTATCGAAGGGAGGAAGGGAAGGAGGAGGGAGGGAAGGATGGACAGAAGGATGGAGGGAGGGAGGAAAGGATGGAGGGAGGGAGGAAAGGATGGAGGAAGAGAGAAAGGAAGGAAGGAGGGACAGTGAGAGGGAGGGAGGGAGAGGGAGACTCAGGATACTCAATGTTTGGGGAGGTTTTTTGTTTTTGAGGAGTCTCACTCTGTTGCCCAGGCTGGAGTGCAGTGCGCCATCTCAACTCACCCCAACCTCCACCTCCCAGGTTCAATTGATTCTCCTGCCTCAGTTTCCCGAGTAGCTGGGATTTCAGGCATGCACCACCGTGCCCAACTAATTTTTGTATTTTTTGGTAGAGACAAGGTTTCACCATGTTGGCCAGGCTAGTCTCAAACTCCTGACCTCAAGTGATCTGCACCCCTTGGCCTCCCAAAGTGCTGAGATTACAGGCATAAGCCACCATGCCCAGCCTCAGGATACTCAATGGTTTTTGATTCTTCACGCTCTCTCTGGGCCCTTGGCATGGGGAGTTTTCCTGGAGGTTGCGTTTATTAAAATGCCTTTTAAATGATAAAATAGAACTGTGTTTATTGTAAAAGACAAAACAAAACAAAAAAAGGAACCTATTGAGAATTAATTATATAAGCTCAAAACCCCTTATCTCACTCTCTTCCTTTGAACAGCTTGGTGTAGAGCCTTCCAGCCCCTGTTGCTTATGCCTTTACAAAGATGTGTGTGTGTGTGCACGTGTACAGGTACATGCACTCATGAATATGCGTGGTGCCTTCGACATCCATCCAACACACATATTTTTCCAGCAAATATTTTTATAGCACCTCCGATGTGTCAAACTTTGAGTATGTCATTTAAATTATTCTGTAACTTGTTTTTTTCACTGAATGCATCAAAGACACATATGGACACATATCTATTTTAGGACTTTAGTCCCACCTTTTTTTTTTTTTTTTTTTTTTTTGAGACAGGGTCTGGCTCTCTTGCCCAAACGCATGATCACAGCTCACTGTAGCCTCTAACTCCTGGGCTCAAGCAGTCTTCCTGCCCTAGCCTTCCAAGTAGCTGGGACTATAGTCTGGAGCTACTATGGTAGCACAAGTACCCCAGACTTCCAAGTAGCTGGGACTTTCTGCCCCAACCTTCCAAGTAGCTGGTACTTCCAAGTAGTCACCACTCCTAATTATTTTTATTTTATTTTTTTATTTTTTTTTGTAGAGACAAGGTCTTGGTATGCTGCCGAGGCTGGTCCTGAACTCCTGGGCTCAAGCAGTCTTCCTGCTTCAGCCTCCCAAAGTGCTATGATTAGAGTTGTGAGCCACCGCGCCTGCCTGGCCTCTTTTTTCTTTTTTTTTTTTTTTTTTTTTTTTTTGAGATAGAGTCTTGCTGTGTCCTCTAGGCTGGAGTGCAGTGGCGTGATCTCAGCTCACTGCAACCTCTGCCTCCTGGGTTCAAGCGACTCTCCCGCTTCAGCCTACTGAGTAGCTGGGATTATAGGTGCCAGCTACCACGCCCAGCTAATTTTTGTATTTTTAGTAGAGATGGGATTTCACTATGTTGGCCAGGCTGGTCTCGACCTCCTGACTTCAAGTGATCCGTCCACCTTGGCCGCCCAAAGTGCTGGGATTACAGGTGTGAGCCACTGTGTCTGGTCCATGCCTGGCCTTTTTAAAAGTTAAATGTCATTTCGTTCATCTAGTACACAACTATGTAGTAAGCACCTACTGTGTATCCCTGTGGTGTGTAGGTACTGGGTTTACAGCAGTAACTCAAGAGACCAAAGGCCTCCATCTCCCCTTGTAGAGTATTTTAATCAGGACCTACTGATGGACACTAGGGGTTTTTTCTATTTTTTTTTTTTATTCCAACAAATGAAGCAGCTAATAGCTTTAAATGTATATTTTATTACACAGGTATATTTATGGGCCACGTTTCTAGGAGTAGAAGTGTTCTATTTAATCCTAGAGCATGATAGTGTCATATGCATGTAATTCACAGGCCAGAGCAGGAGGTTCAAACTGCCCCGATGACAGCATTCACCAATGGGCCATTTTCTTAATTAACACAGGATCAGTTAACTCTCAACAGCTGCTTTAGGTCTGCTTCTCCCTGCCTTAGGTTAGTACTCTGTGCTTGCCTGCCCTGGGTTCTTTAAGACACGTCAAAGAGTTAAGCTAAAGAAACAGTGACCAGCTGGGTGCTGTGGCTCATGTCTGGAATCCCAGCACTTTGGGACGTCAAAGTGGGTGGATCACTTGAGGCCAGGAGTTCAAGACCAGCCTGGCCAATATGGTAAAACCTCATCTCTACTAAAAAAAAAAAAAAAAAAATTAGCCAGGTGTGGTTGATTAGCCACCTGTAATCCCAACTACTCAGTAGGCTGAGGCAGGAGAATCGCTTGAACCCTGGAGGCGGAGGTTACAGTGAGCAGAGATGATGCTACTGCACTCCAGCCCGCGCAATAAAGCGAAACACGGTCTCAAAAAAAAAAAAAAAAAATGCTGTGTACGGTGGATGGCCTGGCCATATGTGTGCTGGGCCTGGCTGAACTACACTTCCCAAAGCAGGTGGATCACCTGAGGTCAGGGGTTTGAGATCAGACTGGCCAACATGGTGAAACCCCGGCTCTATTAAAAATACAAAAATTAGCCAGACATAGTGGCAGGCACCTGTAATCCCAGCTATTCGGGTGGCTGAGGCAGGAGAATCACTTGAACCCAGGAGGCGGAGGTTGCAGTGAGCCGAGATCTCACCACTGCACTCCAGCCTGGATGACACAGCAAGTCTCTGTCTCAAAAAAAGAAAATAACAAAAGAAAAGAAACGGTGATCACTGGTTTTCAGTGTGGAGAGAGAATTCCTCTGCCCCTGGCCTCACCTCGTTTCCTTTCAGAGACCCCCCCCAACCTGTGTCATGTCACTAAGCCACCCTTTCCCTGATTCCTAACAATGTAAGGAGATTGGAACTGAGGCTAGGATGCCTTGCTGTTAATCTTCCAGAGAACCTGATGCTATCAAGCTGCACATCTAAAATGAAAAAGGAAAGGACAACCTCATTTTAAATATTACTAAATCACCGTTGGGTTACTTGCACATTATTTCTTTCTGAATTACTGCTGCTCTCCTAGGAACACACACACAGGGAGGCCCGTTTCAGAGACGACGTCTTATTTAAGCAGAACAGTTGCTGAAGAAAGAGTATGGGAATCAGGCCCGTTCATTCATTCATATAGAGCACTTACTGAGTGAAAAACCTTGTGTTAAATGCAGGCGATGATACAGAACGGAATAAAACAGGGATACATTTTTACAGCCGGGGAACCAGATCGTGCAGGTGAATCACTGCAATAGAAGGTCGAATGGAATAAATGCCTGAGATGCGGGGAACAGAGCTTGCCTGGAGTCCAGAGAGGGAGCTTCAAACCTCCTTTTCTGATTTGTGAATTAAATACATATAACACTGTCATGCTCTACAATTAAACAGAACACTTCTACTCCTAGGAAGGTGGCCCATGAATATACCTGTGTAATAAAATATTCATTTAAAGTATTACCTGTTGCATTTATTGGAATTAAAAAAAGAAAAAAACCTAGAAAATCCACTTGCTTTGCTGACGATTTTTCTGCAACTCTGGGAGAAGTCACTCTTCACTAAAAGATAATGATAATCGCTGGGCACAGTAATCCCAGCACTTTGGGAGGCCAAGGCGGGCAGATCATGAGGTCAAGAGATCAAGACCATCCTGGCTAACATGGTGAAACCCTGCCTCTACTAAAAATACAAAAAATTAGCCGGGCATGGTGGCAGGTGCCTGTAGTCCCAGCTACTCGGGAGGCTGAGGCAGGAGAATCACTTGAACCCAGGAGGTGGAGGTTGCAGTGAGCCGAGATGGCATCCCTGTACTCTAGCCTGGGCGACAGAGCAAGACTCTGTCTCAAAAAAAAAGATAACGATAATCTGGAGGCAGCGATGGAAGTTGTCAAACATGTGATTGGAGTGGGATACAGCGATTTGCATTCTACTTTCCCTGTCCCTTTGAGAATTAAAATATACAACAGATACTTTGCAAACAGATTTACCCCGACTCCTTCAGCCAAGGTTAATGAATCCACAACCTCATCAGATTTAAGATCCCACCTGGCAGATGTATTGAGTCCTGATAACTTTTAAATTCGAGCTGTAAGACTGTAGAAATCAAACCTGTCTGGTGTGGGAGGGTTTCTCAGGAACAGGGAGCTTGAGTAACTTTAGTGTTCAGAGTGGGGAAATGCCTGACTTTTGTTTAAAAAAAAAAAAAGCCCACACACCAAAAGAATTTTATTTTTTCTTGTCTTTGGTCAGAGAATTTCAGTAACCCATGTTCGAGTTACAGTTTCATCCCATGGCTGCGAATATGTTTCTCATCTTGTGCCCTGCCTGTGAGATTGACCCTGACATAGTTCCCATCCAAGTTATTTTTCCCTAAAATATGTAGGAAATGAATAATGCATTGTTGATTCTTCTGTTACCAAACAAAAGGGTCTTGCTTCCCAGTGTGCTGGAAGCCAATACTATAACACTAGGTTTTGAGAAAAGGACAGCTTTTATTGCTAGTCGACTAACCAGGAGACAGGAGTCTGGCTCAAATCTGTCTCTCTGTGCTGGCTTTAAGGCAGGAATTTTAATCAGAAAATGTTTAGCAGGTGGATTCCAAGATTTGCAGGTGATTGGTGGAAGGAAAACAGAGATCTGGAAAGTCCTCGGACACATACACTTATCTCTTCATGCCTCCTCATGGGTCTCTTGCAAATTCAGAGGGAGTTAGTATGAAACATGCCTGGAAATTCAGGCTATGATATCCACAAGCTCATTCTATGCAAAATCCTGTTGGTCATATTGGGTCTAACTGATTTCAGCCAGTTTTGTTATCTTACAAGCAGAGGAAGTTGCAGTGTTTTAGCAGGTTGTTTTTTTTCTTATCTGCTGTCCTGCAAACTGAAGAATTTCTGAGAGTTACCGGCTTCTTTAACTCTCTCTCTCTCTCTCTCTCTTTCTTTCTTTTTTTTTTTTTTTTTTTTTTTTTTTTTTTTTTTTTTTTTTTTTTTTTTTTTGAGATAGAGTCTTGTTCTGTCACCCAGGCTGGAGTGCAATGGCATGATCTAGGCTCACTGCAGCCTCTGCCTCCCAGATTCAGGAGATTCTTCTGCCTCAGCCTCTTGAGTAGCTGGGATTACAGGCGCATGCCACTGCACCCAGCTACTTTTTATATTTTTGGTAGACACAGGGTTTTACCATGTTGGCCAGGCTGATCTCGAACTCCTGATGTCAGGTGTTCCACCCGCCTCAGCCTCCCAAAGTGCTGGGATAACAGATGTGAGCCACCTCACCTGACCTTTTAACTCTTCGAGGCATGATTTCATGCCTACCCTAAAGGATAAAGTCTGGAATAATAGGGGTTAGTTCTGAGAACCGGCTGCAGCTAGCAATCTATTCTTTTGGAACCCAGTCTTTTGTCTTTCATCCTCTGCAAGTGCAGACTCAATCAACCTAAGCAGATAGAGGAGGCTCTCCAAAGCCCAGGAAAGAAAATAGCTTTCTTGCCTGGGGGGTGTAGTTGACTTCACACTTCAAAAAATTTCTAGAAGTTTTTAGCATTACAGTTGGCATCTCCCTTTCTTCAAGGTGAATATCCATCAAGAAGGGACGCAGTAGAGAGGAAATTCTTGGATTCTGAAGATTGCATCTCATTTTCACCTTCATCATGGATGAGCTGTATCATTTTGTACAAGTTTCTTACATCCTTCTGAGCTTTAGTTTTTTTTTTTCATCTGTAAGATAAGTAATTTAATACCTGCACCCCATCACATGGATTTTCTGGGGATCAAATGCATTAGATAAATTAAACTTGAAAGCTTTCTTTACAAATTACTTGAATGTAGGGCGTTTAGTAATTCCCACTATTGTTGGCAACAGGGAGAAATTGGCAAGCTTCTAGTGGCTGACTGGCTAGGGTTTGCATATCAGAATCCAACTTTCATATTTTATATCGTTTTCATATTTTCCATCTCTTTAATGCACTAAAGGGTAATTTCATTGAACCTATCTCTTGTCCCCCCTGTTTTTCTCCTCGTATATATAAGCTATTTGATGATTGCTTGCTGTGTTTTAAGCTCTATAGACTGTTTTTCATTTCTAGAAGTTTTACTCGGCTATTTTTCACATCTCTCTGTTTATTTTCGCAGGGTTTTGTTCTTATGGTTTTGGCTCCTATTTTAGGTTTTACTCATTTTGTTGTTGTTTTGTTTGTTTTTTGTTTTGTTTTTTTACAAAGTCTCGCTCTGTCACCTAGGCTGGAGTGCAATGGCACCATCTCGGCTCACTGCAATGTCTGCCTCTGGGTTCAAGCGATTCTCGTGCTTCAGCCTCCTGAGTAGCTGGCATTACAGGCACGTGCCATCACGCCCAGCTAATTTTTATATTTTTAGTAGTGACAGGGTTTTACCCTGTTGGCCAGGCTGGTCTCAAACTCCTGGCTTCTAGTGATCCGCCTGCTTTGGCCTCCCAAAGTGCTGGGATTATAGGCATGAGCCCCCACAGCTGGGGTTTTTACTCATTTTGAACATTCGTATTTTACGGTGTCTGTCTAATGGTTCTATTATGTCAAGTTCTTGAGAGTTCTAATCTTATGTATTTGCTGAGTCTTACTTACAGTGGATTGTTTCCTCGTGTGTTTATAATATCTATTAAGAGCTCGTCTTTGATGGAGCTTTAGCTATGAAATTCTGGGTTGTCTGGCTCTGGGTTGTATGTGGATCTCTCCGGTAAGTTTTCTCATTTGCTTTTGCTCGTCACTCCTAGGTGTCATCTTCAAAGGCTATTCTTCATGTACATTTCCTAGGCTTGCTGTTTCCTGACTATGTACCTAATGTAAATTGAAATCTGAGCAGGCGCAGAGGCTCATGCCTGTAATCCCAGCACTTTGGGAGACCAAGGCAGGGTGATTGCTTGAGCCCAGGAGTAGGTAACACAGCAAGACCCTGTCTCAGCAACAACAACAACAAAATAAATCTCAAACCCTCTTAGGGACAGGTCATTATGAATTCTTGAGGGACACTTTTTTTTTTTTTTTTGAGACAGCATCTCACTCTGTCACCCAGGCTGAAGTGCCCTGGCATAATCGTGGCTCACTGCAGCCTGAGCTTCCCGGGCTGAAGCAATCCTCTCATCTTAGCCTCCTGTGTAGCTGGGACTACAGGTGTGCACCACCACTCCTGGCTACTTTTTATAATTTTTAGTAGAGATAGGTTTTTGTCATATTGCCCAGGCTGGTCTCAAACTCCTGGGCTCAAGTGATCCTTCCACCTTGTCCTCCCAAAGTGCTGAGATTATAGGCACAAGCCACTGCGCCCAGCTGACAACTTTTTTTCTTTTATGCCCCGTGCTCAAGAAGAGACAGACAGATTTCCTTGTGATTTATGATTAGAGTAGATTTTCTGAATGCAAGCAGCCTGTGTGATCACCATCTGAATGTCAAAGGGATTCAGGCTTGCATCTTCATAGCTGCGTTAGAACAAGGTACTCAACCTCTCTGAACTTCAGTGTTTCCAACTGTCAAAAGCAGGTACTCTTACTTGCCTAAAAGCATTGCTGTGAGAATGAAATGGGATCCTACATGTATACGAAGTTCATGGCCTTGGACCTGCCGTAGAGGGAACAGTTCATACATGGTAGCTGTTCTTGGTCTTCCCATTTCAGAGATGAGAAATCTCAGACACTGAAAGTCATGGTGCCACTGGGCAAGGGTACCATGGTTAGGCCATTAGCCTCCTCCCAGAAACCCTTTTATGGGTCCACTTACCACATTTGGGTAAACTTTCCTGCCTTGAAACAATGCAAGAACTAAGGGTTTTATCTTTTTTTTTTTTTATTTTTTTATTTTTTTCTTAAATTCTGTTTCTTTGGTTTTCTTTTTTCCTTTTTTCTTGAGACAGAGTCTCACTCTGTCGCCCAGGCTAGAGTGCAGTGGCGTGATCCTGGCTCACTGCAACCTCCACCTCCCGGGTTCAAGTGATTCTCGTGCCTCGGCCTCCCAAGTAGCTGGAATTACAGCATGCACCACCACATCCTGCTAATTTTTTTTTATTTTTTTATTTTTTATTTTTTTTGAGAAGGAGTCTCCTTCTGTCACCTGGGCTGGAGTGCAGTGGTGCCATCTTGGCTCACTGCAACCTCTCCCTCCTGAGTTCAAGCAATTCTCATGCCTCAGCCTCCTGAGTAGCTGGGATTACAGGCTCCAGTCACCACACCCAGCTAATTTTTGTATTTTAATAGAGACGGGGTTTCACCATGTTGGCCAGGCTGGTCTCAAACTCCTGACCTCAAGTGATCTGCCCGCCTTGGCCTCCCAAAGTGCTGGGATTACAGGTGTGAGCCACAGCACCCGGCCCAGCTAATTTTTGGTAGAAACAGGGTTTCACCATGTTGGCCAGGTGGGTCTGGAACTCCCTCAGCTCAGGTGATCTGCCTGCCTTGCCCTCTCAAAATGCTAGGATTACAGGCGTGAGGCACCGCACCCAGCCTTAAATTCTGTTTCAGACTTAAGCCCGGCCTCTGGTTTCAGCTGGCAGCAGGAGTGAAACCTGCACTTAAATTCTGTTTCAGACTTAAGCCCGGCCTCTGGTTTCAGCCGGCAGCAGGAGTGAAACCTGCACTGAGAGAGGAGAGACTGTCACTATTTTCATTGATAGTGAAAGCAATTTTCTAACGATACAGGAAGCACAATAAAAGCTATCTCATAAAGTGTCTTTTATTATCCATTCTCTAGTCTTTCCTAAACAATAGGTTATTAGCCGTATGTAATAGGGGCAGAAGCTAATTGTTTTCCTTATTTTTCAGTTAAAGAAATGAGTTGTGGCCGGGCGCGGTGGCTCAAGCCTGTAATCCCAGCACTTTGGGAGGCCAAGACGGGCGGATCACGAGGTCAGGAGATCGAGACCATCCTGGCTAACACGGTGAAACCCCGTCTCTACTAAAAAATACAAAAAACTAGCCGGCCGAGGTGGCGGGCGCCTGTAGTCCCAGCTACTCGGGAGGCTGAGGCAGGAGAATGGCATGAACCCGGGAGGCGGAGCTTGCAGTGAGCTGAGATCTGGCCACTGCACTCCAGCTTGGGCGACAAAGTGAGACTCGGTCTCAAAAAAAAAAAAAAAAAAAAAAAAAAAAAAGGGTTTAAACAAGGGTTTTTTTAAAGGAACCTTTAAACAC
>NW_016811820.1:4054823-4064050 GCF_001698545.2 Rhinopithecus bieti
AAAAAAAAAAAAAAAAAAAAAAAAAAGAAATGAGTTGTACACAGTGATTTTTTAAAGGACACTTATAGCACTAATATTGTGTGAATTGATTTAGCTGAAAGCCGTGTGAGAGAGTTAAAAGTTCGTAGAGGAGTCGAGTGCGGTGGCTCTCACCTGTAATCCTAGCACTTTGGGAGGGCAAGGCGGGTGGATCACTTGAGGTCAGGAGTTCGAAACTAGCCTGATCAACATGGTGAAACCCTGTCTCTACCAAAATTTTTTTCAAAAAAATTTTAATTAGCCAGTTTAGTGGTGTGCATCTGTAATCCCAGCTATTTGGGAGGCTAAGGCAGGAGAATCGCTTGAATCAAGAAGGTAGAGGTTGCAATGAGCCAAAATCGTGCCATTACACTCCAGCCTGGGCAATAGAGCGGGACTCTGTCTCAAAAAAAAAAAAGTTAATATAAACTGGGATTTTTGTTCATCTCTTTGTTTTCTTGAGTGGTTGAGATGCATTCCTGTCTCACTCCACCCCCAAATGACAAGGACAGCAACCTTTTTTTATGCTTTCTTGCCCGTGGGCTGTAGGGGTTTGGCCTTGTGGCCATGGGCCATGCCATCTTTTCTTTTCTTGGGAAGAGGGAGGAAACTGGCTGGCCTTAGAGTTCAACATGGACAACCTGGTGGAAGGTAATTGAATCATGGCGGTAGGTTTCTGCCGTGCTGTTCTCTTGATAGTGAATAAGTCTCGTGATATCTGATGGTCTTATAAAGGGCAGTTCCCCTGCACACACTCTCTTGCCTGCCACCATGTAAGACATGCCTTTGCTCCTCCTTCATGTTCTGCCATGATTGTGAGGCCTCCCAGCCATGTGGAACTGTGAGTCCATTAAACCTCTTTGTCTTTATAAATTACCCAGTCTCAGGTATTTCTTCATAGCAGTGTGAAAATGGACTAATACAGTGTCCTGTCTCTTCTTCCTCAGAGTGGACACCTCCAGAAAGGAATGCTTTCATTAAGGAAAAAGGCAGCCAAAATCCTGTTTCCCCAGAGTCTTGCTTAATTCTTCGTGTTATGTCTCCCTGTCATTATCAACGAATCAGCCTCCAGTGAAATAAGTGATTGAACTTGTGGTTACGTCATTGAGTCAGGAAGCCAGGGAGCAAGGTGTGTGTGAGAAACAGCTTTGCTTCTGAGCCTCTGGGGGTTATGGAGAGGAATGCCCCTTGCCAGCTGCTGGACCTGGTACCCTGGTGGCCTCTGCGTATATCCCTTCAGTGTGCTGTGATCTTCAGGAGGGCAGGGATGGTACAGTCCACGTTTCAGCTGGCCTTTCTGTTACTCAGGCAGAGTTGCCAGTCTTTCTGGATATATGTTCCTTTGTTGACTTATTTCTGGAATGGAATTCCATACGCTTTTAGACATATGTGGCTTGAAGAGGTGATAAAAGAAGGCATCTACAAGACCATTAGAAAAGATCTTGGCTGGGCATGGTGGCTCATTCCTGTAATCCTAGCACTTTGGGAAGCCCAAGGTGGGAAGCTTGCTTGAGCCCAAGAGTTTGAGACCAGCTTAGGCTACATAGTGAGACTCTGTCTCTATAAAAAGTACACAAGTTAGCCTGGCATGATGGTGCATGCCTGTAGTCCCAGCTACTTAGGAGACTGAGGCTGGAGGATTGAGGGTTTTTTGAGCCTAAGAAGTTTGATGCTGCAGTGAGCTATGATCATGCCATTGTATTCCAGCCTGGGCAACAGAGTGAGACTCTCTCTCATAAATAGATAAATGGGTAGATGAATAAATATATTACAATATACATTAAGACCTCATGTAAGTTTCATTATACCAAAAGAGTATTTCTTTTTTTCCCCTTAAGTTGTATTATAAAAAGTTCTTTTCTGTTATCACAGCTTGGTATATGCCAAGCCCAGGAGGGAATGGGGTCATACCAAGCCCTTGGAAGAATTTTGGAGGAAAAAGAATCTTGTTCTGTTTCATGGGTCTTCTGGGAATGCAGAAGAGGAGGATCCAAGGGAAAGGAGGTTCTGAGAGAACATAGGTTCGCTCCATAAAAGCATCCAGAGAAAGCGTGTGACTTTCTTAGCTATCTTCTGACCCTGTTCAAGTAATAACCATGTTTCAACCTAAAACTGTCTCCTGCTTGTCTTTCAATGCACAGAACCCAACATACTTTAAAGACAGAATAATTAGAATGTGTTATGTACAAAATAACTACTAGCTCAGATGAATCCTGCCCCAATTTAAAATTGAGAACAGTGAGTGCTAGTGTTATGTTTTTAAATGAAATTAAGCAAAACCACTTCTTTTCTAATTATAAAAGTCAACAGGTTCATTGTAAAGGCGTGGAAAATATTTAAAGAAGAAAATAAAATATCCCACAACCTTACAACTTAGAAATAATGATAGGTAACAGGTTTAGCGTATTGCTTTTTATTGTACTGTATATATAAATAAGTAATGGGTCATACATAGCTATGATTGTGTTTTGACTTTTTAACTAGCATTATGACATGAACTTTTTATGATGTCATTCAGTTGTTTTTTTTGTTTTGTTTTGTTTTGTTTTGTTTCGTTTTTTGAGATGGAGTCCTGCTCTGTCACCCAGGCTGGAGTGCAGTAGTGTGATTTTGGATCACTGCAACCTCTGCCTCCCGGGTTCAAGCAATTCTCCTACCTCAGCCTCTGGGGTAGCTGGGACTACAGGCCCATGCCACTACGCCCAGCTAATCTTTTTTTTTTGTATTTTTAGTAGGGATGAGGTTTTGCCATTTTGGCCTGGCTAGTCTTGAACTCCTGACCTCATGATCTGCCCACCTCAGCCTTCTAAAGTGCTGGGATTACAGGCGTGAGCCACCATACCCAGCCTTCATTCAGTATTTTTTAAATGATGTTTTAATAGCTGCATTCATTTTATCATGGGACTATGCCAAAATATGCTTAATTGTATCCCAATTGATAGAAATTTAGAAGATTTTAATTTTTTCATTATGATCAATAATATTTTGATTAAAGTTCTGTACAAAACTTTTTTTAAAAAATCTCTGATTTTTTTTTTATTTCCCCTTCTGGCTTTTACAAGATTTTGCCTTTGTTTTAAATTTTCCATTATGATGTATCTTAGGATAGATTTCTTTTTATTTGTTCTGCTTGAGATTTGTTCAGCTTTGAATGTAAGGGTTCATTTCTTTCCTCAATTATGGGACATTCGCACTCACTATATCTTCTAATATTGCTTCTGCCCTGTTTATTACCCTCTGGGATTTCACAAACCGGTGTCAGATCTTATCATTGTATTATTTATGTTACCTACCCTCTTTTATGTATTCTTCATCTTTTTCTACCTCTGTGCTTCATTCTGCATAGTTTCTTCTGACTTAGCCTCTAGTTCATTAATGCTCTCTTCAGCTGTGTCTAATCTGCTAATAAACAATCCATTGAGTTCTTCATATTAGTTACTAAACTTCTTGATTTTAGATTTTTCTTTTCCTTTTCAAATGTGTTGTGCCTATTTTGTGATTTCCAGTTTCCTGTCAAAATTTTAAGGTTGCTTTTAGTTTTCTTAACCACAGTAAGCATAGATTTTTTTCTAATGAGTCTAATAGTTCCAGTATCTGGAAGTCCTGTGCCTCTCTTTTTGTTGTCTGTTATTTTCACACAAGTCTAACTTTTGGCCTCTTGATTCCTAATGCTTTTGATTGTCTTTGATTATGTGTTAGAGATGTTAGCTACTGTGTTTGAAAAAGTTATGTATAGCCTGGGCAACATAGTGAAATCCTGTCTTTTAAAAAATATATACAAAAAGAACTAGCCAGGTGCGTGGCACAGACATGTCATCCTAGCTACTTGGAAAGCTAATGCAGGAGGATCACTGGAGCCTGGGAGGTTGTGGGTGCATTGAACTATGATCACACCACTGTACTCCAGCCTAGGGGACAGAATGAGACCCTGTCTTAAAAAAAAAAAAAAGAAAAGAAAAGAAAGAGAAGAGAGAAAGCAAAAGTTATCTATCAAGTTAATTTGTAACCTAGGACGGTGTTGTCTGCCTCTAGGGAGAGTTTTTGTTTACTTCTGCCAGGAGCACAGGAGTGCTCACAGGCTCTGACTCCCTTAATGGAAATGCAAGGTGTGAGATTTTCTGGGCCTCCCAGCGGAAATGAAGTGAGCTTGCAGTCTGGGAGAAAGGTCAGGTTGATTTCCAGGTTACTCTCTTTTTTTTTTTTTTGAGTCAGTCAGGGTCTTGCTTTGTTGCCCAGGCTGGATCTTGGGTCACTGCAACCTCCACCTCCACCTCCTGGGTTCAAGCAATTCTCATGCCTCAGTCTCTTGCATAGCTGGGACTACAGACGCACGCCACCATACTTGTCTAATTTTTGTATTTGTAGTAGAGACGGGGTTTGGCCATGTTGGCCTGGCTGGTCTTGAACTCCTGGCCTCAAACAGTCCACCCACCTTGGCCTCCCACAGTGCTAGGATTACAAGTGTGAGCCACCGTATCTGGCATATAGCGCTTATTATACACTAGGAAGGCACTTTACAAATTCTGATACCTTTAGTTCTCCTAAGAACCTTATGCCTGGCCATTACTCTTTTTTTTTTTTTTTTTTTGGAGATGGAGTCTCACTTTGTTGCCCAGGCTGGAGTGCGTTGGTGCAGTCTCAGCTCACTGCAATCTCTACCTCCCAGGATCAAGTGATTCTCCTGTCTCAACCCCCCGAGTAGCTAGGACTACAGGCCTGTGCCACCACGCCCGGTTAATTTCTTGTATGTTTAGTAGAGACGGGGGTTTCACCATGTTGTCCAGGCTGGTCTTGAACTCCTGACCTCAGGTGATCTGCCCACCTCGGCCTCCCAAAGTGCTGGGATTACAAGGGTGAGCCACTGTGCCCAGCCCACCAGGTTACTCTTAAGGGCAGACCTTTCGTGTTTTAGCCAAAAATGAAGGGTGGTTTACCAGGTTACCCATTATTAGTGGGCACTGAAATCCAACTCTTGACTTTCTGGCCTTTTGAGGTGGCTAGAAGTGCAGCTCCAGCCTCAGTCCTGCTTTGTGAACTGGAACACACCTCAACGTAGAAGGAAACCCAGTTGCTGGGTTGCTGGGCATCTGTCTCCCTTTTCCAGTCTCAGCCAGAGTTCAGCTTAATAATTTTCATTTTGTTCATCTATGGTGGTTTTATTAAGATCAAAAAAATTTTACTCAGGCTGGTGTGTGGCTCATGCCTGTAATCCTAGCACTTTGGGAGGCCGAGATGGGCGGATTGCCTGAGCTCAGAAGTTTGAGACCACCCTGGGCAACATAGCAAGCCTTCATCTCAAAAAAAAAAAAAATTGCAAAAATTATTTGGGTGTAGTGGTATGTGCCTGTAGTCCCAGCTACTTGGGGGGCTGAGATGGGAGGATTGCTTGAGCCTAGGAGGTTGAGACTACAGTAGGCTATGTTAGCACCACTGCACTCTGCACTCCAGCCTGGGGGACAGAGCAAGACCTTGTCTCTTAAAAAAAAAAAAAAAAATTATCAAGCTACTTTGGTTTTTTTTAGGCTATAGAGTTGGTCCAAATTACATCATCTGACATTCTCAGAGGCAGAAGTCATTATTATCCTTTATGATAAATTCCTAAGAGTAGAATTTCTAGGTCTAAGACATGTATATTTGTAATGTGAGACAGATTGCCAAATTACTTTCCAGAAAAGTTGTTTTTCATATTGAATCCTTGTTCTTTTTCTTCCCCTCTGCTAAGTATCTGTTGGTGTCTCAGAGTTCTGTTCATTCTTCTACAATAATTTAAAACCTGTAACACAATTTAAATTTTAGTTGCAAGTCAGATGTAAGAAAGGGTGACTTTATTTTTCCAAATAAGAATTCAACTTGCTCTCCAGCCCTCGTGTTCACCGATGATGGCAAAGAAAACTAATCTTTTTGTTTCAAGGTAACTCAGTTTCTTCCAGTTGAAAACTTCATCTCTTTCAGGAAAATTGCTCCATTAAATTGAGATTTCAACAGGCTGTTATTTGTAAGGGCTGCTCTTCCCCTTGAAAGTTCTCCTTCTCCCAGCTTTCCTCTTAAATAGTGCCTGGGAGCAAAGGAAGCTGGTGCTGCTTCGGGGCAATGACAGAGGTGACTGCGCTGTGACCTTTCTTCTGGGACCTTTCTGGCTTCTGTTGACACCTCCCAATCTTGAATTTTGTCCCTTCTGTATTCATAGCCAATGTCCTTGGCCCTGCTGCTAAACTTCAGGCAAGATATTCACCCAGGTGGTACCCTCCTGTCCCCTGACTCCCTTTGTGAACCAGCCTGTCTAGTTCTTTGCTTCCTGATATGGTTTGGTTCTGTCCCTACCCAAATCTCGTCTTGAATTGTAGCTCTTGTGTGTCGTGGGAGGGACCCAGTGGGAGGTAATTGAATCCTGGGGACGGGTTTTTCCCATGCTGTTCTCGTGTTAGTAGATAAATCTCATGAGATCTGATGGGTTTATAAAGGGCAGTTTCCCTGCACATGCTCTCTTGCCTGCCACCATGTAAGACGTGACTTTGTTCCTCCTTTGCCTTTTGCCATGATTGTGAGGCCTCCCAAGCCATGTGGACTGTGAGTCCATTAAACCTCTTTCCTTTATAAATTACCCAGTCTTGGGGTATATCTGTATTAGCAGTGTGAGAACTGACTAATACACCTCCCCTTCGCCTGGGGTACTTGGGAACTTCAGGATTTCCTACAGGCCAGGAGCTGGCTGTGGGCATTTAGAGCATTATTTTAGGTCCTCTCTCTGCCTAAACATCACTCCACCATTCCTGCCTCACTGCCCACAGCATGCTGCAAGACCATTGCCTCCCGCCAGAGTGCTAGGCAGGAAGCAAAACATCCATCTCTTTGCCTTCCCATCCTCAAACCCATTTGCAGATTTTTCTACCTGCTCCCTGAGTTCCAACGTGAGCAGTAGGGTGAGGCTGAAACTCCCCCGGGAGAGACCTTCCCTTATGTCTTCTTTTCTCTCTCCAGACTTATTCCCCAGCCCAGGGAGATTTAGCTTCTGTGTTTGTCTGTTTTGCATTGCTCTAAAAGAATATCTGAGGCTAATTTATAAAGGAAAGGGGGTTATTTGGTTTATGGTTCTGCAGGTTGTACAAAAAGCATGGCGCCAACATCTGCTTGGCTTCTGGTGAAGGCTTCAGAGATCTTCAATCACAGCAGAAGGGGAAGGGGGAGCCAGCATTACATGGTGAGAGAGGGAGCAAGAGAGACAACGGAGGTCCCAGAGTCTTCATTAACAACCAGCTCTTGCTGAACTCATTACCACAGGGAAGGCACCAAACCATTCATGAGGGATCTGTCCTCATGACCCAAACATGTCCCATCAGGCCCCACCTCCAACTCTGGTGGTCACATTTCATCATCAGATTTGGAAGGGACAGACATCCAAATTGTATCAGCCTTTTTGGGTACTGGAACTTTCCCATATGTCAGTACTTCTCAACCGTAATTGTGCTTTAGAATCAAATACGGACGTCGACTAGTCAAACCAGTGTCCGGGAGTGCACCTGAACACAGGTCGTTTTTCAAGATTCCCCAGGTGATCCCAAAGTGAGCCATCAGTGAGCCCAACAGCTCTGTCTTATTACCATTACTTTGAACTCATTACCATGGGGAGAGTGCCAAACCATTCATGAGGGATCTGCCCTCATGACCCAAACACGTCCCATCAGCCCCCATTTATAACACTGGTGATCACATTTCGACATGAGATTTGGAAGGGAGAAACATCCAAATTATATCAGCCTTTTTTGGGGTTGGAACTACCCCTTACGTCAGTGATTCTCAACCCTGGTTGTGCTTTAGAATCAAATGTGGATGTAGACCCATCAAACCAGTGTCTGGGAGTGCACTGAACACAGGTAAGTTATCAAGGTTCCCCCGTTGATTGTAAGGTGAGCCAGCAGTGAGCCCCATGGCTTTGTCACAGCCACCATCCTCTGGCTTCACCGGTCTGCTGTCCTTAATATCTAAAGGGAGGCTTTTGGAATTTAGCAAATGCTTCGCTCATGCACTTGAAATCCGGGCTTAGAGACTATCGCTTTAGCAGTTAACTTCAGGAATCTATTTTATAGTCACAACAGAAAATTAACATCTCCTTTGCTTTTCTTTCTATCTCAGCTCTGGCAGTCTTCCCCCAGATCAAGGCTACAGCTGCCTCTGGATGAGATGGCAAATCCAGCATAGAAAAAGCCCATTCATATGTTTCAAAATAAATTATTACACTCTTTTACTTGACTACTTTCTTACAACTATTTTGCTGCTACTGTAGCCCTTAAATACGCAAGGCCATCAGAAAGCTGTCTTCTTATCTGAATCTCATTTGTTCCCAAGAACAGTTGCTGACATCTGACTGTCCTTGGTAAACATCATAGGCCAGTGCTGAGAAGCATTTTAAAAATCAGATTTGCGGAGCTTATTGTATTTGCTGAAGTGGGGTGTTAAGGAGACTTGGTTAAGGAGACCAAGTCACTCAGTAGAGAAATTTCTCTTGGGTCTTAGTGGTCAAGTAACTATCCCTCTCTTATAAAAAATCTTTTAGACACTGCAGATCCATCCAACGATTCTGTCTATAGTTGGGATGAAAGAACTTGGAGCTGAATTTTTGGTACACTCTTATTAAATATATAATATGTCAAAGCCTGCATTTTGTCTCCTAAACTTATCCTTGGCATCATCTTTTTTTTTTTTTTTTTTTTTTGAGGCAGAGTCTTACTTCATCACCCAGGGTGGAGTGCAGTGGCGCAGTCTCGGCTTACTGCAGCCTCTGCCTCCCGGGCTCAAGTGATTCTCCTGCCTCAGCCTCCCAAGTATCTGGGACTACAGGCGTGAGCCACCACACCCAGCTGTTTTTATTTTTTATTTTTTATTAGAGACAAGGGTTTCACCATGTTGGCCAGCCTGGTCTTGAACTCCTGACCTCAGGTGATCCACCCACCTTGGCCTCCCAGAGTGCTAGGATTACAGGCATGAGTCACTGCACATGGCCCTCTTGACATGATCTTTTTTGCTCTTTGTCTTCTAATTCCCAATTATTTGTTTTATTTTAACCTTTTAAAGCGACAGGTTCTTTCTTTGTGGCCCAGGCTGTAGACCCCTGGGCTCAAGCGATCCTCCCTCCTCAGCCTCCAGAGTAGCTGGGATTACAGGTGCACACCACCACACCCAGCTACCTTTTTTTTTTTTTTTTTTTTTTTTTT
>NW_016811820.1:4064185-4101069 GCF_001698545.2 Rhinopithecus bieti
TTTTTTTTTTTTTTTTTTTTTTTGGTAGAGATAGGGTCTCTCTATGTTGCCCCCTGGCTGGTCTCGAACTCCTGGCCTCAAGCAGTCCTTCTACCTCAGCCTCCCAAAGCTCTGGGATTACAAGTGTGAACCACCACATCTGGTCTCAATTACTTTCTTTGCATTTTGTTTTATCCCATAGTGCCTGCATTGATATAGGATATCCTAAAACATTCTCAGAAAACTTCTCTACCATGCAGAAATCTCAATATTCGAATTTCTTTCTTTTCGGAACACTGTTGGTGTTGCTAGCCTGATGCTGTTCTCAAATGTACATCCTAAGGTTTTTATCAAAGTTGTTCTTGCGTCAGCCCTGGAAGTTGAAGAGGGATTATTGCCCTCCTTTTGATGAAAAGGAGGCTGATCAGTCTTTCAAGTCTTTCTCTTCACCTGAGTCCCCATTCATTCTTTCAGAGTTACCTTCCTAGCTGGGTGCAGTGGCTCATGTCTGTGGTCCAGATTTTGAGAGGCTGAGACAGGCGATCACCTGAGGTCAGGAGTTCAAGACCAGCCTGGCCAACATGGTGAAACCCTGTCTCTAGTAAAAAAATACAAAAATTAACTGGGCCTGGTGGCATGTGCCTGTGAGCCCAAATACTCAGGAGGCTAAGGCAGGAGAATCTCTTGAACCTGGGAAATGAAGGTTGCAGCGGACTGAGATCACGCCACTGCACTCCAGCCTGGTGACAGAGTGAGACTCTGTCTCAAAAAAAAAAAGAAAGAAAGAAAGAAAGAAAGAAATGGCCGGGTGTGGTGGCTCACACCTGTAATACCAGCACTTTGGGAGGCCAAGGCAGGCGGATCACTTGAGGTCAGGAGATCGAGACCATCCTGGCTAACATGGTGGAACCCCGTCTCTACTAAAAGTAACAAAAATTAGACGAGCGTGGTGGCAGGCGCCTGTAATCTCAGCCACTCAGGAGGCCAAGGCAGGAGAATGGCTTGAACCCAGGAGGCAGAGGTTGCAGTGAGCCGAGATCACGCCACTGCACTCCAGCCTGGGCCACAGAGCAAGTCTCAAAAACAAAACAAAACAAAACAAAAACATAGTCACCTTTCTGCCAGTCTCTCCCAGTCCATAGAGACTGTACTCTCCTCCACGGCTTCATCTTCTAGCACAGAGGTTGGTGAAATTTTTCTCTGATGGACTGGATAGTTAATATTTTAGGCAAAATCAAGGCTATTTTGTGGATAAGTATAAACAAAGTGCAAAACCTGATTTCTACAAATATTTTATTGACAAAATCCAAAATGTAACGTTAATGAGTCTGGGTTTTTTTTTTTTTTTTTTTTTGTAGTCTGGGTCGACTAATGAGAACATTCGAATTTTTGTGTGGACAGGTGACACATCGCTTTGTTTAGATTCAAAGTTAGTGTTCCCGTCATCATCAAATCAATTATAAGTGTTCATCTGTTAAAAAAAAAAATCCTTAAATCTCTGGCCAGACAAAAATAGGCAGTGTAGTTTGCTGCTGATGCCTGTTCTAGACCTTTCTCTTTTTCTTTTCCCCAAACATTCACTCAACCATGTCTCATCTCACAAGATAGCTCACCAGACACTTTAAAATATATATACACAGTATATATAAAGTATCGGTGGCTGACAACGGCTTAATGTGTTACCACTTCTTAAGAAGCATAGTGCATTTACAAAAACACTCTTCCAGGCTTATTTGCAAATCAGTTTCTCAAAGCTTCAAGGAAATATGATTACCAAAAAGTAAAAGTATTTTCCAGAGAAAATTGCTTAAAGGGAATATCTTACTAGGGAGTTTCGTGGGTCTTTGTTTTAATAAAACAAGCCCAGACAGAAATCAGTCAGCCAAGGAAATGCGTTTTGAGACTGGCAACTTCAATCCCCACTGGCATTTTTTTCTGCATCTGTGAAAAATCACACCCCAGAGAGATGAACGCTTCCTTTATCCTACAAAAGGAAACGCTCTTAATTCCTTGACAGTTCACTTTCCAATCTGAAGGAAGTTGCCGTTTCAGCATGAATTATCTTTTCAGCAACAAAGGTGAAAGTGCTACTTCCTCTTAAAGGCAAAGCACTGGCCTTTGGGTCCTGTTTTCTTGTGAGATTATTTGTGAGCTGGATGCAGTGTCTGATTGTTTTAAAAAATGGCCAACTTGTCCTTTTGGTATTTATATGTATAGCAGAGGCAATTGGAACTCTGGGCATTAAATTACCGTACTGTGCCAGTTGAGAATTCTATTCAAGCCAGCCAACTCCTTCCTCAAAATTATATTTTTAGTGTTTAGCAGCTGCAAGTTCCCAGAAATCTTCGAAGTGGGATCACTTATTTCACCCAGTGCAAGAACTCTTAGCTGCTGCCATTGTGAGATGATCTAGTCTGGGAGGTAGTTGGGTACCTGGGAGGGGTGAGAGATCAGAGGCCCCCTGGGTTGCCCCTAACTCTGCACTTATTTGCGTATGTTTCCCCTTGGTCAGGTTACTGAACCTCTGAGCCCCAGTTGGAAAACAGGGCTAATAATATCTACCAAATAGAGCTGCTTTGAGGATTAGAAGTAATCATGAACCAACCAGGCACAGTGACTCACAGCTTTAATCCCAGCATTCTGAGAGGCCATGGTGTAAGGATCGCTTGAGGCCAGGAGTCAGAGACCAGCCTGGGCAACAGAGTGGGACCCTGTTTCTACCAAAAGAAAAAAATTAGCAGGACATGGTGGTGCGTGCCTATAGTCCCACCTATTTGAGAAGCTGAGGTGGGAGGATTGCTTGAGCTGGGAGATCGAGGCTGCAGTGAGCCGAGATTGTACTACTGCATTCCAGCCTGGAGTGCAGGTTTTCTTTTTCTGGCTTATGTATTAAAAATAAATACATTTTAAACATTAAAATTAAAAAAGAAATAATCAGCCAGGTGCGATGGCTCACGCCTATAATCCCAGCCCTTTGAGAGGCTGCAGCAGGCAAATCACGAGGTCAGGAGTTCGAGACCAGCCTGGCCAAGATGTTGAAACCTCATCTCTACTAAAAATACAAAAAATTTGCTGGACATAGTGGCAGGTGCCTGTAATCCCAGCTACTAGGGAGGCTGAGGCAGGAGAATTGCTTGAATCCGGGAGGCAGAGGTTGCAGTCAGCTGAGATCATGCCACTGCAGTCCAGCCCAGGGGACAGAGTGAGAGTCCATCTCGGAATAAAAAAAAAAGAAAAGAAAAAATAAATAATCACAGATTGTCCTAAGGTAGCACCAGATGCATTGAGATGCCCAATAAAGGGTGCTGTCGGCCTGAGTGATATGCTCCTATCTTTTCTCCTCCTCCTTCCCTGCCTGGTCTTTTGGTCACTGTGGCTTACTGTTATCCCTCCAAAACAGGATCCATTTGCCTGGTGAGTAACAAGCAACTCCCCAGGAGAACACAGGCTTTGATCAATAGGGGACTGATCACTTGTCACAAGGAAGGAGAGCATGGGGAGTATCCTCCAAAGCAGTGTCTCCCACAGGAAAGCAACAGGAGGGTTTTATGGGGTGATGGAGAGGGGAGAGGGTGTGTCACTACATGCAGAGGAGGGTTCCCGGTGGCGCAGGCACAGGGAGCCATCATGCCATCATGCCAGCACCCAGGTTGCATGTGATGGTAACAGAGCTGTAGTTCTGTTTAGCACTGTCATGAGAAAGTTCACTTGAGTTCATCTATAAATCACTGGGGGATCTGTCAGGAGCTGGTTTTAACCAACTAGGTGACCATATAGGGTTTAGGAAGAGACAGGCTTCAGGAGAGGAGGCTGTAAAACAGGCTGATTGCTCAAATTGAGTAAATTCCTACGATCCCTGGAGACCCTGCCGGTTTGCTTACAATAATGGTGCCTGTGCCAGTGATATAGACTGGATGTGTGATATAATTACAAAAGGGTAATATCCGCATGAGCATTTATTCTCATGTATTAGGAAATGGTATAAAAGAATTCACCATTGCTGATATTATAACAAAATGCACTGAAATTAGTGAATTTCTTTTTGTTTTGTTTTGTTTTGAGACGGAGTCTCGCTCTGTTGCCCAGGCTGGAGTGCAGTGGCATGATCCCGGCTCACTGCAATCTCCGCCTCCCAGGTTCAAGCGATTCTCATGCCTCAGCCTCCTGACTGGCTGGGACGATAGGCATGCACCACCATGCCCGGCTAATTTTTGTATTTTTAGCAGACATGGGGTTTCGCCACGTTGCCCGAGCTGGTCTCGAACTCCTGACCTCAGGTGATCTGCCCACCTCAGCCTCCCAAAGTGCTGGGATTATAGGCATGAGCCACCGCACCCAGCCTGAAATTAGTGAATTTGCATTAAGCAACCTACTGATTGCCAAAGAAGTTGGCAGTACTACCAAAATACTCAGTACTGATTACACCTTGAGGGTTGGATTTGCAGACATTCATTTCATACCAGGACAACTCCAGGGGTGAGGATGAGTGTTTTACACACGGGGCTTTGGAATGTGGAAGTGCTTAGCAAACAGCTGAAGCAGAGCTAAGACCAAAGGAAACGGCAGCTGTTTGAGTCTGAGGTCAGAGAAAAGCAGCAAGTCCCAGCAGACCAGTGGGAGTCAGGAAATAGACAATAGAGTCAGCCCCTGATCCCTGGGTCAGGGACCATCATCATGGTAGAATTTGGAGACATGGCTGCCAGAGAACAGAGACCAGCAGGTGGCTGGGGTCTAAGAGAATGTCAAGAGGTGATAGGTGTCGGGGAAAAGCAAGGGTAAGACATGACAACACCAGGACTTGTGCCCAACAGGTGACTGAGATGGCCAGCCATGTGGTGACAAGCAGGCATCCAAGTGGGAGAATGTCACCAAACAGGGGAATGATGGGTGGGTGGAAGACATTGGTCCAAAGGGGCTGCCTTCTAGTGCATTCTGGAGATAGACACTCCCCTAATTTACAGGCTATGGATTAGCAGATTTTCTGTTTTGTTTTTTGTCTTTTTTTTTTTTTTTGAGATGGGGTCTCGCTCTGTCACCCAAGCTGGAGTGCAGTGGTGTGATCATAGCACACTACAGCCTCCAACTCCCAGGCTCAAGTGATCCTCCAGCCTCAGCCTCCCAAGTAGCTGGGAATATAGGTGTGCACCACCATGCCTGGTTATTTTTTTAAAAAATTATTTTTGGTAGAAACACATGGTCTCACTATGCTGCCCAGTCTGTTTTCAAGCTCCTGGACTCAAGCAGTCCCCTAGCCCGGACCTCCCAAAGTGCTAGGATTACAGGTGTGCACCACTGCACCTGGCTCACAGTCTCTGGTTTCTAGCTCCTTCTTTTCTCTCCACCACTGGAGCCTGCTCTTCCCATACCTACAGCCTCAATCATTGACGTACAATGCAGGGACACAAGGCTTCAACTAGAAATCATTATTATTACATTGTAATATATAATGAAATAATTCTACAACTCACCATCATGTAGAATCAGTGGGAGTCCTGAGCTTATTTTCCTGCAACTAGACAGTCCCTTCTGGGGGTGATGGGAGACAGTGACAGATCATCAGTCATTAGATTCTCATAAGGAGCTTGCAACCTAGATCCCTCGTATGCACAGTTCACAGTAGGGTTTGCACAACTATGAGAATCTAATGCCACTGCTGATCTGACAGGAGGTGGAGCTCAGGCGGTCATGCAAGTGATAGGAAACCTCATCTGTCAGTACAGATGAAGCTTTACTCACTTGCCTGCTGCTCACTTCCTGATGGGCCACTTGGTTCCTAACAGATCACGAACTGGTGCTGGTCCATGGTCCAGTGCCTGGGGGTTGAGGACCCCTGGTGTAGAGTAGCCAGGCCAAAGGATTTATCAGGTTGATGGCTGGAAAGGAATTGAGAGAGGCAGAGATGCCAAGGAAGAACTTGTACTTAATTCAGAAGGGAATAGTGAGCCATTGAAGGATGTAGAGGAGGGGAAGCATCTAGAATTCAGATGAGCCCTTTGTCACCTATGAAAAGAAAACACAATGAGCTCGAGAAAGCTGTATATGTCTTGGTGCCAATCTCTGGGGCCGCCACCCTCTCCTCACTGTCTATTCCTTTGCTTTTCTGTCATTCAGTGGAAACTGTTGTGTGTGTTGCATGTATTTCTGTAACAGCAACAATAAGTGATTATTTTTAATTTCTGTTCTTCTCTTCTGTAATGGAGCTATTAGGCTTTGGCAGATCCCTTAATATGATTGTCATTTTTGAATGATTTTAAATTGAAATGTTGGTACTCATGGTCGTAATCGCCGTTGAGTTTGAAGGATGAGGCTGGAGACTCATGTTCTCAGGTCTCATCAGGCCCCAGGTGGTATCAACTACAGCTTCCGTGGCTGGGCCGGTGGTGGGGACGCCTTGGAGGGGAAGCGAGGGCCGTGCTTTGCTCCTGATTGTCAGGATGAAGTGGCTAACCTGCCACTCACGAGGCAGGTGCCAGATGGGATGGGCGGTAGCTTTCTGTTGGAGGACTGCCCCTCCCCAGTCAGAGGACAAGGACAGCCCCTCGTTTATCAGTCCAGGCAGGTAGCTCCAGAATACAAAGAAGGTGCCCACTGAGCTCACCAGCAGCACTGGCTGGCCTGCCCATGAGCAGATTTGTCTTTTCTTTTTTTTCTTCTTAAAATTTTTGAGACAGGGTCTCACTCCGTCACCCAGGCTGGAGTACAGTGGTGCGATAATAGCTCATTGCAGCCTCAACCTCCCAGGTTCAAGACATCATCCCAACTTAGGCTCCCAAGTAGCTAGGACTATAGACGCATGCCACCACACCTGACTCATTTTTTATTTTTCGTAGAGACAGGGTCTCCCTGTGTTGCCCAGGCTGGCCTCAAACTCCTAAGCTCAAGCAAGCCTCCCACCTTGGCCTCTTAAAGTGCTGGGATTACAGGTGTGAGCCACCATACCTGGCTAATTTTTTATTTTGTGTAGTGACAGGGATTTTTGTAATTTTTGCTTTGTTGCCCGAGGTGATCTCAAACTCCTGAACTTAAGCCATCCTCCTGTCTCAGCCTTCCAAAGTATTAAGATTACAGGCATGGGCCACCCTGCCAGGGTGATATGTCCTTTCATTATTTAATGTCCTCCACAGTGATCACCAGTTAGACATTAGCCACCTGGCAGGGGTCTTGCCAGCTCCTAGCACTATAGGGAAGGCTTGGTGTTTGCAGAACAGTGGCTTTCTGCTTCTGCTTCCAGGGAGGGTCACCTGCTGGGGCCAGTCCCAGCCTCTCCTTTCCAGCCTCTGTCAGGCTCTGTAAGCAGATTTTGGTTGTGATGGGCAATTTTCTTTTTTTTTTTTTTTTTTTTTTTGAGATGGAGTCTCACTCTGTCACCCAGGCTGGAGCATATTGGCATGATCTCTGCTCACTGCAACCTCCTCCTCCCAGATTCAAGTGATTTTCCTGCCTCAGCCTCCCAAGTAGCTGGGATTACAGGTGCCTGCCACCACGCCTGGCTCATTTTTGTATTTTCAGTAGAGATGGGGTTTCACCATGTTGGCCAGGCTGGCCTCGAAGTCCTGACCTCAAGTATTCTGCATACCTCAGCCTCCCAAAGTGCTGGAATTACAGGCATGAGCCAATGCACCCAGCCAGTTAGGACAATTTTCCTGTGACACCAGCAGCGACCATTGTCACACATTCATTCCACATCCCTACTGCACTGGGCTTACCTCCTGCCCCTTCATGTGTAAGTTCTGATAGCGCCTGCTTGGGACACAGGTGGAGGTTTGGTTTCCCACGGCCTCCTAGGCACCTCTGGGCTGCTGACCTACCCTGTTCTGGTTTCAACGAAGACATACCAAATGGAGACCTCGCCACTTTGTTGTGAGAAACCCCAGGACTCTGATAGAGAACCCTGTCACATGTGCTGAGCAGAGCTGTTTCCACCAGGGAGGGGACTTAGGGCAAGTCATGCTGTGAAGCTTTCTCTCCTTACCACCCACAGCCACAGATACCATCCAGATAAAACCCAGTTACATTAAAATATCAGGCTGGGCTGGGCGTGGTGGCTCACGCCTGTAATCCCAGCACTTTGAGGGGTCGAAGCAGGTGGATCACTTGAGGTCAGGAGTTCGAGACCAGCCTGGCCAACATGATGCAACCCTGTCTCTACTAAAAATACAAAAATTAGCCAGGCATGGTGGTGGGTGCCTTTAATCCCAGCTACTTGGGAGGCTGAGGCAGGAGAATTGCTTGAACCCAGGAGGCAGAGGTTGCAGTGAGCTGAGATGGCGTCACTGCACCTTAGTCTAAGCAACAGGACGAGACTCCATCTCAAGGAAAAAAAAAATCAGGCCGCTTGACAGGGAAAGATGTTACCCAAAGGGTAACTGAGAGGGATCTGGAAGAGTAGGAAGACTGTCTGCTCCCCTCCTCAGTGAAGGTGATGTGATGAGCTTCTAATCCCTCTGTCTCCTCCCCTCTTTCCTCTCTCCTTTCCTCTCCCCTTCTCTCCTCTCTTCTCCTTCCTGTCTCTGGCACTTCATCCTGCTCCCCCTCCTCCATATTTCATCCCTCCCTCCCACTCCTAGTTAGAACACACTCCTCTGATATCCAGTTGGTTCCTGAAGCATCATGGCGCTCTTCCCTACCAGGAGTCCTCCCCTAGATCTGTTCTGCACATTCGTTCACTCAGCAGTATTTGGTGAGTGCTCTAGCTGCTGGAAATACCATGAAAAATGACAGGCATAACTTTTCTGCTGTCAGGGAGATACCTGAACATCCAGTGGGGTAGAAGGCTCCATAGGCACAGCACGGTCCCGCAGGTGCAAACACAAATCTCTGAGTTCCGTCTCTGGACCCAGCCATTGGTTCTGGACCAGACCCAAGAAGCTGCATTTTTTTGGTTCTTTTCTTTTTTTCCTTTTTTTTTTTTTTTTTTTGTTTATTTGTTTGTTTGAAACAGAGTCTTGCTCTTCCCCCAGGATGGAGTGCAGTGGTGCGATAAGCTCACTGCAACCTCCGCCTCCTGGGTTCAAACGATTCTCCTGCTTCAGTCTCCCGAGTAGCTAGGATTACAGGTACATGCCACTAGGCCTGGTTAGTGTGTGTGTGTGTGTGTGTGTGTGTGTGTGTGTGTTTTGTTTGTTTGTTGTTGTTGTAGAGATGAGGGTTTTGCCATGTTGGCCAGGCTGGTCTTGAACTCCTGACCTCAGGTGATCTGCCCACCTTGACCTCCCAAAGTGCTGGGATTACAGGCACAAGCCACTGCACCTGGCCAGAAGCTGCATTTTCTAAGGAGTTATTGGGTTGATGCTGGTATAGTCGGCCCCTAGACTGAACTCTGGGAAACAAGTTTTCCGCACGCAGGGCAATGCCCAAAGCCACTGCTTTGGGAGAGTTTGTGGCCTGAGCACTTTCTGTGGTTTTAACTGCGCTGTTTGCCTCTGAGAGATTAGAAAGCAGAATCTGAGAGCAGGGTCTTCACTACACACTCTTGTCAATGCTGGATGCTTTCAGACTCCAAGCAGAGGCTTTTGGGGAGATTTTTTATAACTTACCAGAATTTCTTGATGTGCTCACAAATGCTGTCTAGAAAATGGAGCTAACACAAGGACATCTCCCTGTCCTCTACTTCTGTGCTGATGCCAGCATACCTAGGTACCTGTGTCTTGGGTAGACTCTGACTCCAGCTCTTCCAGAAGGAATCTTGCCTGCAACCTTCCTCTTGTGGCTGCGAGATAAACCTTTTTTTTTTTTTTTTTTCCTGCTCTGGATCGTAAGTAGGAGGGGTTAGCGTAGGTCATCATCACCATTTGGGTGCAAAGAACAGAAACGTATCTAACACGGTTTATGTGGAGAAGGACCAATTGCAAAGACACAAAGGACCCTCCTATAACTTAGGGGCAGAGAGCAGAGTCAGGGCTCTCAGCAGATGGAAAGCCAGGGTTCCCGGGTAGCCAGTCACCCCCACACCCATGTAGTCTCCATTGTCCATGTGCCTCCTCCTGCTCAATCATCCATGTGCATGGAGCCCCTCAGGAACTGCCCACAATGGCAGCCTGAGCCCTGAACACGTATAAGTCTATTGAGTTCTAGCTCCTAGAGCTGTCTTCATTTCCAAAGCCACCCCTTCAGGAGAAACCTAATTCCAAGCTTCAGAGGAAACATAATTTGACCAGGCTTGGGATCAGTGCTCATTTTCTGGTTCAGTTAGCTGAGGCCAGGGAATGGATTCATTCAGTGCTTTTCCAGACTAAAGGTCAGGCTGCTTCTCTAAAAGGGGCTAAGAGCTGGGAGGAAATGGTGGACATTAGAAGCCATGTTTTTCCCTGGCATAGTCCAGGGTGGCCCTGCTACACTAGCAGAAGCAAGGTCCTGTTTGCATAAGTGTGATTGGCTTGAGATTTCTGTAAGAACACAGAAGGCACCTCCCAGTAAGAAGGTGAAGGCACATTACTTATTGAGCTCCTGCTGTGTGCACTGGGCCCATTGCAGGTTTTCTCTTGTTTAATCCACACAACAATACCCTGTAGAAGTTTTTGTTTGTTTGCTTTTTTGAGATGGAGTCTCGCTCTGTCGCCCAGGCTGGAGTGCAGTGGCACGATCTTGGCTTACTGAAACCTCCACCTCCCAAGTTCAAGTGATTCTCCTGCCTCAGCCTCCTGAGTAGCAGGGATCACAGGTGCACACCACCATGCCCAGCTAATTTTTGTATCTTTAGTGAAGACAGGGTTTCACCATGTTGGTCAGGCTGGTCTCAAACTCCTGACCTTGTGATTCGCCCACTTCAGCCTCCCAAAGTCCTGGGGTTATAGGCATGAGCCACCGCGCCGGCCCCCTGTAAAGATTTAACTGGGATCTAGAGTGCTCCATTGACTTATGCAATTATAGTCTTCAGCGGCAGCACCAGCGTTCAACTCTACACATTTCATGCTGGTGCCACCACTGAAGGTGAATGAAGAGGCTCATCCACTGCTGCCTCACCACGTGGGTACCTAGTGGCTTTTTGTGGAACCAGAAGCCCGGATGCAAAGGTCAAACTCAAGTTAGAAGTCAGAACCGGCCGATGAGGGTCTCAGACTACAGTCCGCACTTCCACTCCAAAGAATTCCACCTAATAGCTTCCTGGCGGCCCCAGTGGTGTTTCAATGGACCTCCTGCGTGAGGTGTCTCTTTTGCCCAGGGAAGCATCATAACGGTGTTTCTGGCCTTTGGCAGTGTGGGCATTTACCAGTTCCTCCAGGAAGCCTTTTCCAAGGCGTGCAGTTAAGCAAAAGGGCTAAAACCAAGGGCTTTGAAGCCAGGCAGATGCTGAGCTCTATTCTGTGACTCAGGTCACCTAATCTCCGTGTGCCTCAGTTGTTCAATGAGGATGGTTCTGCCTCCTTCAGTAGGTTGTGGCTCTGCATACATGAGATGTGCATGGAAAGCACTTTGTACCTTGTGCTTGAGACAGGAAATTGCTCAATAAATAGTTGCAATAACAATAATAATAATTATATTATTATTATATTCACTCTTAGTTGCTTGGATGACAGAAGTATCTCTTCTGTTTTCCCACGTTCTACAGCACGAGCAAAATGCCGTAGACATCTTTATCTCCATGTATGCCCAATGCTTAGCTCCAAATTACAAGTGAGAACGTGCAGTCTTTGGTTTTCTGTTCCTGAGTTAATTTGCTTAGGATAGTGGTCTCCAGCTGCATCTGGGATCTAGAGTACATCCAGCTATAGAAAAGGGCATGATTTGGTAAATGCTGAGAAAATATTTACTCAATGAATGTGTTATATAAGGGTTCCTATAAAGTCTGGAAACAGAGGCAAAAAGATATAATAAATTATCTATTGATACTATGCTACAATGCGCAATGTAATACAATACTTAATATTTATCAGTATGGTTTTTCTCATTTGCAACACATGGTCCCATACATCATACAACATTGCAAAGAACGTGGTAGAATAATACAGCATTCCCGTCAATCCCTGCACATATATACATGTGTTGTATTGTCTCACATGATTGATTAACTGATTTTTGAGACGAAGTCTCACTCTGTTGCCCAGGCTGGAGTGCAGTGGCGCCATGTCAGCTCACTGCAACCTCCGCCTCCCAGGTTCAAGCAATTCTTCTGCCTCAGCCTCCCGAGCAGCTGGGACTACAGGCATGCACCACAACGCCTGGCTAATTCTTGTATTTTTAGTAGAGACGGGGTTTCACCATATTGACCAGGGTGGTCTCGATCTCCTGACCCTGTGACCCGCCTGCCTCAGCCTCCCAAGGTGCTGGGATTACCACTGCGTGCAGCTCTCACATGATTTTTTAAGAATTTTGGATACAAGAGGTACATGTGTAGATTTGATACATGGGTGTATTGAGTGATGCTGAAGTTTGGGGGTCTGTTGATCCTATCACCTAAATTGTGAACAGAGTACCCAATACGTAATTTTTCAACTCTCCCCTCTCCCTCCCTACCTGCTTTTGGAGTTCCTGTCTATTGTTACCATCTTTAAGCCCGTGTGTACCCAATGTTTCACTCTCACTTACAAGTGAGAACATATGGTATTTGATTTTCTGTTCCTGCATTAATTTGCTTGTTAGCCTGGCCAGAAGCTGCATTTTCTAAGGAGTTGCTGGGTTGATGCTGATGAAGTTGATCCCTGGACTGAAATCTGGAAAACAAACTTTTCCGCACTAGTGTTGAACACCTGTGTCCGTGCTGCAGCAAAGGGCACAATGCTGTTCCTTTTTCCTGGCTGTATAGTATTCCATTTTCTGCATCCAGTCCACCATTGATGAGCACCTGGGTTGATTTCATGATTTTGCTATTGTGAATATTACTGCAATGAACATGGGGATACAGGTGTCTTTTTGGTAGAAGGATTTATTTTCCTTTGAGTGTATACCCATTAATGGGATTGCTTGGTTGGATGGGAGTTCTACTTTCAGTTCTTTGAGAAATGTCCAAACTGCTTTCCACAGGGGCTAAACTATTTTACACTGCCAGCCACAGTGTATAAGTGTTTCCTTTTCTCCACAACCTTACCAACATCTGGTGGTTTTTTGTTTGGTTTGTTTTTGTTTTTTTTACTTTTCCTTTTTTTTTTTTTTTTTTTTTAATGAGACAGAGTTTCACTTTGTCATCCAGGCTGGAGTGCAGTGGTGCGATCTTGGCTCACTGCAAGCTCCACTTCCCAGGTTCACGCCATTCTCCTGCCTCAGCCTCCCGAGTAGCTGCGACTACAGGCGCCTGCCACCGCGCCCGGCTAATTTTTTTGTATTTTTAGTAGAGACAAGGTTTCACCGTGTGAGCCAGGATGGTCTCGATCTCCTGACCTCGTGATCCGCCCGCCTCGGCCTCCCAAACTGCTGGGATTACAGGCGTGAGCCACTACGCCCGGCCTTTTTTACTTTTTAATAATAGTTGTTCTGACAGGTTGCCTCACATGATTCTTGTCTCTAATTTTCAATAGGTCAACTTGTGCCTTTAGCCTTCCCCAGAAGAAACAACCAAGGGGATGAATTTATATAAAAATAAAATAATCCTTTGTCCCGACTTTATGGTTACTCTACAGATGCTCTCTCTGTCTGTCCTGCTGAGACCTCCTCTCTGCGGGCTGCGGTGGTCTCCTTGCCATTTCTGATGGATGCCTCTAGGCACTAGTATGTGTTTCCTCCCTGAGTCTTCACCCTTTTCTAAAGACCCCACCCTGGTCCACGTTCTCCCACCATAACATGGAGGTTGGAGCCCTTGTTTGCAATCTCCTTCTCTCCGGTTTTCCGTTGCACTCCTAGCTTGCTCATTCTCTTTTTCCTGGGGTGGGGAGTGATGCATCTTGCTTCTCACCTCCAAGCTTCTTTGAGACTGCACAAGGATCCCCATCCTATCACTCAGCTGTCAACAGAGTGCGGCAGGGACCACTTCCTATGTGTGCAGACGCCATGGGATACATGAGACCAGCCCTTACACCATCTACGAGTGAGCCACATTATCCCTAGATGCTTCTGAAGCTAAGGCTCGGTGACTCAAGCCTGTAATCCCAGCACTCTGGGAGGCTGAGGTGGGCGGATCACCTGAGGTCGGGAGTTCGAGACCAGCCTAAGCAATATGGAGAAACCCCATCTCTACTAAAAGTACAAAATTAGCCGGGTAAGGTGGCGCATGCCTGTAATCCCAGCTACTCAGGAAATTGAGGCAGGAGAGTCGCTTGAACCCGGGAGGCGGAGGTTGCCGTGAGCCAAGATCGTACCACTGCACTCCAGCCTGGGCAACAAGAGCAAACTCTGACTTAAAAAAAAAAAAAAAAAAAGACAACCTTACAGAGAGAGGAGGTGTGGGAATTGAGGGAAGTGACTTGATTTGCTAGACTGGAACCCAGTACATGCTAGGACGGTACCAATGGAAGGGCTTCTGGTGCTGACACCTCAATGAGCTTCCTTTCTTTCTCCCTCCCGCAGGACCCCAGCCATGATAGGCTGTTCATTTGTGGTCAACAGGAAGTTCTTCGGTGAAATCGGTCTTCTGGATCCTGGCATGGATGTGTACGGAGGAGAAAATATTGAACTAGGAATCAAGGTTTGTGACATGGTGTCCCTTCCTCTTGGTGTGTCCACGTTTGTGAGCAGAGCGGCTTGATCATCTGTGGGGTATATTTAAAGCTTCTTACAGCTGATGAATGACAGATTCGTTTACTCCGCCCTGTCCCTGGGAGATGCATGAGCTGCACTGTCACCCCTCCTTAGGTAGGGAAACCTAGGCTTTCCCCTCTCTAAAACTTGGCTGATAGATTTCATGCCTTGGCAACCCACACTGGGCATTAGCTGGAGAGGGTGGTTCCCACTGCCATTCAGTTTTGTTCTCTTCTTAAATTTTTCTTAAATGATCTCCTTAAATTAATATTTTCAGGCCAGGCACAGTGGCTTATGCCTGTAATCCCAACACTTTAGGAGGCCACGGTGGTAGGATCACTTAAGGCCAGGCATTCAAGCTAAGCCTGGGCAGCAGAGCAAGACCCTGTCTCTACAAAAAATAAAAAATTAGCCAAGCGTGGTTGTGCATGTCTGTGTCCCAGCTACTCTGGAGAGTGAGGTAGGAGGATGGCTTGAGCCCAGGAGTTCGAGGCTGCAGTGAGCTATGATGGCACCACTGCACTCCAGCCTGGGCAACAGAGCAAGACAGACCCCGTCTCTCTAACAAAGGCATTTGTGGTTTAGTTTTTACACCCGCAGATTTAGTTTTAACAGCTTTATTGAGATGTTATTGACATATACAGATTTTGGTGGCTCACACCTGTAATCCCAGTGACTTGGGAAGCCGAGTCAGGAGGATCACATGAGCCCAGGAGTTCAAATCAGGCTGGGCAAAATACCAAGACACTGTCTCTACAAAAAATAAAAAATTAGCTCACACGTATAATCCCAGTGACTTGGGAAACCAAGTCAGGAGGGTCACTTGAGCCCAGGATTTCAAAACCAGCCTGGGTGACATAACAAAACCACCAACTCTACAAAAGATAAAAAATTAGCCAGGTGTGGTTGTGTGAACCTGTAATCCTAGCTACTCAGGAGGCTGAAGCAAGAGGATCGCTTGAGCCCAGGAGTTCAAGGCTTCAGTGAGCCATGATTATGCCATTGCACTCCAGCCCAGGTGACAGAGCAAGACTCTGTCTCATACAAAAACAACAACAACAACAACAACAACAACCAAAACAAAACAAAAAAACTACATGTTTAAGGTATACAGGTGAGGTGAGGTTTGGATATACATATACATTGTGAAACGAGCACCAAAATCACACTAATTGACACATCCATTACCTCCATCTAATTACCACTGTGTGTGGGGGCTGGTGAGAAGATCTAATTTAAGATCTATCCTCGTAGGAAATTAAAAGTCTACAATACTGTATCATTAACTGTGGCCACCATGCTGTACATTAGATCTCCAGAAATGATTCATTTTGTTTTGCAGTGACCTGGCAGGAAAGGTCTGAGTGTGAGGCTCTGCAGGCTTGGTGGTGATGGTGGGAACTGCTTAGCAGGCAGCACTGTGTGGCTGTCTCTGATCCCTGAAGCAAGGAGGGGGCTCCTGGGTTCTTCCCCAACAGCACAGTCCTGTCCACCAACGCCCCTGTACCACCAGACTGTGGGATCACATACATTCTGTCTTCACTCCCTATTTTTTGTTTTTTATTTATTTATTTGAGATGAAATCTCGCTTTGTTGTCCAGGCTGGAGTGCAGTGGCATGATCTCGGCTCACCACAGCCTCCATCTCCCAGATTCAAGTGATTCTCCTGCCTCAGCCTCCCAAGTAGCTGGGATTACAGGCACGTGCCACTGCACCTGGCTATTTTTTATATTTTTAGTAGAAATGGGATTTCACCATGTTGGCCAGACTGGTCTTGAACTCCTGACCTCAGGTGATCTTCCCGCCTCGACCCCCCAAAATGCTGGGATTACAGGCATGAGCCCCCATGCCTGGCCTTTATTTAATTTAATTAATTAATTAATTAATTAGGCCAGGCGCGGTGGCTCAAGCCTGTAATCCCAGCACTTTGGGAGGCCGAGACGGGCGGATCACGAGGTCAGGAGATCGAGACCATTCTGGCTAACACGGTGAAACCCCGCCTCTACCAAAAAAATACAAAAAACTAGCCGGATGTGGTGGCGGGTGCCTGTAGTCCCAGCTACTTGGGAGGCTGAGGCAGGAGAATGGCGTGAACCCGGGAGGCGGAGCTTGCAGTTAGCTGAGCTCTGGCCACTGCACTCCAGTCTGGGCGACAGAGCAAGACTCCGTCTCAAAAAAAAAAAATTAATTAATTTTTTGAGAAGGAGTCTTGCTTTGTCACCCAGGCTGGAGTGTAGTGACACAATCTCGGCTCACTGCAAGCTCCACCTCCCGGGTTCACGCCAGTCTCCTGCCTCAGCCTCCCGAGCAGCTGGGACTACGGGCGCCCGCCACCACACCTGGCTAATTTTGTTTTTGTATTTTTAGTAGAGACGGGGTTTCACCGTGGCAGCCAGGATGGTCTCAATCTCCTGACCTTATGAGCCACCCCACTTGGCCTCCCAAAGTGCTTGGATTACAAGCTTGAGCCACTACGCCTGGTCTATTTTATTTTTTATTTTTCTTCTTTTAACTTTGGTTTTAGGTTCAGGGGTTCATGTGCAGGTTTATTATATAGGTGAATTGTGTATTACCTGTATTGGTAATTGACACCTCAATGAGCGCAGATTGGTGCACAGATTATTACCCAGGTAATAAGCATAGTACCTGATAGGTAGTTGTTTGATCCTCACCCTCCTCCCACCCTCTGCGCTCAAGAAGGCCCCAGTGTCTATGGTTTCCTTCTTTGTGACGATATGTGCTTAATGTTCAGCTCCCACTTATAAGTGAAAACACGCGGTATTTGGTTGGATGTTCCTGCGTTAATTCGATTAGGATAATGGCCTCCAGCTCCATCCATGATGTCCTTCTTCTTACAGCTGTGCAGTATTCCATTGCATACATGTACAACACTCTCTTTACCCAGTCTGCCATTGATGGGCATTTAAGTTGATTCCATGTCTTTGCTATTGTTAATAGTGCTGCAATGAACATACGTGTGCAGGTGTCTTTATGGTAGAATGATTTGTATTCTTTTGGTTCTATAACCAGTAGTAAATGAGATTACTGGGTCAAATGGTAATTCTGTTTGAAGTTCTTTCAGCCATTGTGGAAAGCAGTTTGGGGATTCCTCACTCCTTGTTGATGGGCTGGAATGAACGGTCTCTGCAGAGCCCAGTCTGCCCCCAGGCAATTTCTCCCTGGCTTTGTCTCCTCCATGACAATTCAGCTCCCCTGCCACCCAGGGTAGGTCTTTATTAAAGTGTCACTTGCCTCAGGGTCATAGATGTCACCATAGAGTGCAATTACTTGCCTCTTAACTTTCCATAAACCACATCATCCTGTGGGCTGCAAGCTGATCTTGACATAAACCTTGGTTTTCTGCCAGTTCTTAAAGTGGGATTGGGTGCTGTTGGTTGCAGAAAGGCAAAGGCCTGGGTTCTGAGTCTACACAGAATTCTCTGGTTCTCATGTTTCCAATCAGCCTTCACCTCACCTGGGGACTTGTTAGAAGTGAAAATTCTTGGGCCCCATCCCAGACCTACTGAACCAGAAACTCCGGAGTGGCAGGGAGTCCAGCTCCCTGTGTTTACCAAGCCCTCCCACCCCACCAGGTAACAGTTATGTGCCCTTGTTGGTCCACCTCTAGGTTTAGCCAACTTCCTGGCACATGCATGGCCTTTTAGTAGAAAGGAGCCTAAGGGAGAATCCACCTCTTTCTAGTCCCTTCTCCAGGTATCCCTCCATGACCACACTGGCCCAAAGTGAGTCCTTTCTTCTTACTCCAGCCTACACAGCCAGAGCCCTGTAGGCACCAGCATCTACTACCTTTTTAACTTCATGTACAGGTGCCTCCACCAGGTGACTACAGGGTTCCTGATGACAGAGCTCCCTTTTTCAAATGGAATAATATACACAAGGCGCTTCAGAGACAATACTACTTCTCCTTTCATTTTGTGCTATTTTGTACTGCTTAGAGCTCAAATGAGTTGCGTAATAAATGCATTCTTAAGAAATCCATCCCCACCACCTGAATAAAGAAGCAGGGCTTTATGTAAATATGTATATGTGCATATATATAATTTTCATGTCGTGTATACACATACATTTACATATACAAGCTTACCTACAAGTAATGACCCAAAACCCTATGCTTTCATTCAATGGAAAAATTTTCATGTGAGAACACTATTTTCTTGATTTTTTTTTTTAACCAAGAAATGGGTCAATCTGTGATCTTTCTAACGATCTTTGAAATTTTTTGTTACTTTTTAATTTCATCCTCAGTAAGTAAAGATCTGTCACAAGAACACAAGAATAGAAAGTCTTACTGTGAACAAAAATAGCAGTTGACTCTAGGGCTCTGGCCTGCATGAAAGGCAGCTTGCCTGTGACCAAAACAATAAATACAGAAAAGGACGTTTAAAAAAGCCAGAATTGAGAAAATAAATGAGATTGAAATTGAAAGGTTTCATCTTGCTCTGAGTAATAGTAATCAGAAACTATTAACAAAGCGTATTATAGTAATGCGTCTAAATGTTAAGAGAGAAAAAAAATTCTCCAAGGACAGAAGAAAAGATAGGTTACTTTTAAATGACGTAAAGTCTTTCTCCAATATATCAGTCCGTTTACGAAGAAAAGGCATTCTCTTCTTCTGTTCTCTTACATAAAAACATGGCACCCAAGATTGTTGCATCTTGCTGGGAAGTTCTTTCTAAAGGAAGACAAAGGAGACACACTTTCAGATCCCCAGACTACCAAAGGATGTCTTGCCTTTATCATGAATCCCATGGACTGAATAAAACGCAGAATTCCTGTGTGGGTGCATTGGATTGTTAAAACATTTGTGAGAATGATTTATTTATTTTGGGTATATATCCAGTAATGGGATTGCTGAGTTGAATGGTAGTTCTAAGTTTTGTGAGAAATCTCTACACTGCTTTCCACAGTGGCTAAAGTAATTTACATTCCCACCAGCAGTGTACAAGTGTTCCTGTTCTCTGTAGCCTTGCCAACATCTGTTGTTTTTTAACTTTGTGTGTGTGTGTGTGTGTGTGTGTATGTGTGTGTGTGTGTGTGTTGTTTTTTTTTTTTTTGAGACAGAGTCTTGCTGTGTTGCCCAGGCTGGAGTGCAGTGGCGCGATCTCAGCTCGCTGCAACCTCTGCCTCCCAGGTTCAAGTGATTCTCCTGCCTCAGCCTCCCGAGTAGCTGGGACTATAGGCGCGCACCAGACCCAGCTAATTTTTGTATTTTTAGTAGAGACAGGATTTCCCCGTCTTGCCCAGGCTGGTCTCGAACTTCTGACCTTAAGTGATCAGCCTGCCTCAGTCTCCTGAAGTGCTGGGACTACAGGCATGAGCCACAGCTCACGGTCTTGAATTTTTAATAATAGCCATTCTACCAAAAAGACATCTGCATTCATATGTTCATCACAGTGATACTCGCAATGGCAAAGACATAGAATCATCCAGGTGGCTGTCAACAGTGGATTGGATAAAGAAAATATGGTACACAGACACCATAAAATACTATGTAACCGTAAAAAAGATTGAAACCATGTCCTTTGCAGCAGCATGGATACAGTGAAAGGCCATTATTCTAAGTGAATTAATGCAATAACAGAAAACCAAATACCACATGTTCTCACTTATACATGGGAACTAAACATTGGGTACCCATGGACATAAAGACGGGAACAACAGACACCAGAGACTACTAGAGTGGGGAGACAGACAGCGGCCACAGGCTGAAAAACTACCTATTGGGTACTATGTTCAGTGCCTGGGTGATGGGATCAGTCGTTCCCCCAAAGCTCAGCATCACACACTACACCCATGTGAGAAACTTGCCCGTGTATCCTCTGAATCTAAAACAAAAGTTGAAGTTTAAAAAATTAATATGGGGCTGGGCACGGTGGCTCATGCCTGTAATCCCAGCACTTTGGGAGGCCGAGGCAGGTGGATCAGGAGGTCAGGAGATAGAGACCATCCTGGCTAACACGGTGAAACCCCTTCTCTACCAAAAAAGACAACAAAAGTTAGCCGGGCGTGGTGGCGGGCGCCTGTAGTCCCAGCTACTCGGGAGGCTGAGGAAGGAGAATGGCAGGGACTCGGGAGGCAGAGCTTGCAGTGAGCCGAAATCGCGCCACTGTACTCCAGCCTGGGCGACCAAGCAAGACACCGTCTCAAAAAAAAAAAAAAAAAAAGCCCAAGTTTATCTGTGATACAGTTCAAAGCAAAGTTCCTGGTCTTGCCCAAGTACAGAGTGAGCCTTGAGATTTCACAAACTGGTCTTTCATGGAGGGGTATATGTGATTGATGGCCAACAGTTCAACTGAATATTTCTGATTATAATGGAAACTTGGTGAGTGCCTTCTGTAGCCCAGCAGGCATTTCCACTGGGGCTACCACAGTCAATACATGGAGTCTCTATCTCCATGAAATTTATAGTCAGACGGAAATACTGTTCATTAAACAAATAATTAGCACTGTGATGAGTGTGAAAAGACAAGATAGAGCAACGCTATGGGAAAATGTAGTAAGGGAATGAATATAGCCTAATCTAGGGAGTTGGGAGGAACCTCCCTACAGAAATGCTATTTAAGAATTTTAAAATGAGTTTAATGTAGATAAGTAAAGAAGGAGGTGTGCAAGGAAGAATATTCTAGACAGAGAGAAAAACATCTGCAAAGATTTGGATTTCTGAGACACACACACACACACATGCGTGCACATATGCAAAATTTTGACACCAATAAGCCATCATGGAGGAAAGGATGTAAGAGGGTTTGAGGATGCTCAAGTAAGATAACCTTCTTGCCTACTCCAGCCCAGCCCCAGGGCCTTTTCATGGTTCAGCCCCTGCAGGGGTCTTTTTGCTGGGTTCCCTGTCACTCCATAACAGTCACCAGGAAAGGAATCAGACTGTAAGTCCGTGTTGGCTTAGATGAGTCATGATGAGTGATGGGCAAAGAACAAGTGTATTTTAATTCGCACTCAGGGTAAACATAACATTCTTAAAAAGCAGAGTTGCACCCAGATGCCTTAATTGCTGGTTGCATAGCTCAAGATGTCTCTGAGCCATTCCATTTCTCTGAGGAGTTGGGATGCCCCTTTCAGGACTCAGATGGGAGCACAGTTAGAACTCCTGCCATCTTGTCTAGGTCTGTCCATTCAAGCTCAAGGCAGTGAAGACCTGGGGGGTCGTTCACAGACTCGGGGTTTCATAGTCTCTGAGCCAACTGAGATCACATCAGCAGTGGGTTTGAAGGCTTTCCTCTTTCGGAGGGGTTGTTTACAATTATTTATTTATTTATTTATTTATTTATTTATTTATTTTGAGATGGAGTTTCGCTCTTGTTGCCCAGGCTGGAGTGCAGTGGCGCAATCTTGGCTCGCTGCAACCTCCACCTCCTGGGTTCAAGCAATTCTCCTGCCTCAGCCTCCCAGCTGGCTGGGATTACAGGCGCACACCACCACGCCTGGCTAATGTTTTGTGTTTAGTGGAGACAGGGTTTCACCATGTTGGTCAGGCTGGTCTGGAACTCCTGACCTCAGATGATCCACCCACCTCGGCCTCCCAAAGCATTGGGATTACAGGCGTGAGTCATCATGCCAGGCCTACAATTTTTATATACATAGACAAGTTCTCACTGTCACTGAAGCTGGAGTGCAGTGACAAAAATTATAGCTCACTACAGCCTCCAACTCCTAGAATCAGGTGATCCTCCTGTCTCATCCTCCCAGGTAGCTGGGACTGCAGGTGCACACCACTACAACGAGATGATTTTGTTTTTTTTTTTTTTTTTGGTTCTTTTGTTGAGATGGGGTCTCACTATGTTGCCCAGGCTGATGTCAAACTCCTGACCTCAAGGGACTGCCCTAACTCAGCCTCTCAACATGCTGGGACCACAGCGGTTAGGCACTGTGCCTGGCCTTGTATAGAAATTATGAGCCTTCTGGAATGGCCAAAGCCCCAGGAACCTGAATGAAAATGGCATTTCCTACTCCCACGGGTCTCTTGGCCCTGTCTCTTGTTCTTAGTTTTGCTTCCCTCTTGTCTGTAGCTAGCTCTGGCAAGGCCTTCTGCCTGCCCTCCTGATCCCCGCCCTAGCCGCTTCTCTATGGTTTTAAGGACCCACCATCTAGCATCCACGTTAACCAAGATAGATTTCCCCCTGCCTTCTCTGAGACCTCTGGCATCAGGAACCCTGATTCCCCAAGCCTCCTGTGGCCTGTGTTGTCCATTTGGAACTCTCGAGCTCAAGTTTGCTACATCCATTGAATTATGTAATTTGCATAACAGTCCATCCCAGAGAGGACCAGACCATCAGTCCATTTTCATTTTCATACTTTTAAGATTGCATGAGTCTTTGGTTCTCTCCCTGTTGGCATTGGTCAAGGTTGGGTCCAAGGCCTGGTCTGAAGGTCATCTTTGGCTATATGAATACCTTCGTAGGGCAGAGCCCAAGTTTATCTGTGATACAGTTCAAAGCAAAGTTCCTGGTCTTGCCCAAGTATAGAGTGAGCCTTGAGATTTCACAAACTGGTCTTTCATGGAGGGGCATATATGATTGATGGCCAACAGTTCAACTGAATACTTCTGATTATAATGGAAACTTAGTGAGTGCCTTCTGTAGCCCAGCAGGCATTTCCACTGGGGCTACCACAGTCAATACATGGAGTCTCTATCTCCATGAAATTTATAGTCAAACAGAAATGCTGTTCATTAAACAAATAGCACTGTGATGAGTGTGAAAAGACAAGATAGAGCAACGCTATGGGAAAATATAGTAAGGGAATATAGCCTAGTCTAGGGAGTTGGGAGGAACCTCCCTACGGAAATGCTATTTAAGAATTTTAAAATGAGTTTAATGTAGATAAGCAAAGAAGGAGGTGTGCAAGGAAGAATATTGTAGACAGAAAGAAAAACATCTGCAAAGATTTGGAATTCTGAGAGATAAATGTGTCCTGAGAACCTTGGGAGTTCAGGATGGCTAGAGCAGAGAAAGGGGGAGGAAAATGTCTTAGATTCAGCAACAACAATCAAGGTGGGGCCCAGATTGTGAGGACTGATAAGCAGAAAGTTAGCTTTTTCTTAAGGATCACTGTGGACATTTTAGATAGGTAGGTTAGGTAGATAAATAGGTAGGTATGTGGGAAGAGGGGGGAGAGAGAGAGAGATGATAGATACATAGATAGATTAGAGAGAGAGAGATGGATGGATGAATGGATAGATGGATGATAGAGATAGATGATAGATTAATGATATAGTAGATAATAGAGATATAGATGATAGAGATGATGGATAGAAAGATAGATATAATGATAGAGGGATAGAATGATGATAGATTAGATTAAACATATAGATAGGTATGGAAAGATTGATAATGATAGATTAGATTGATAATAGAGATAGATAGATGGATAGATGATATAGATAGATGAGATATAGATTAGATACATAGAGGTGATTGATTAGATGATTGATGAATAGCTAGATATAGATAGAGATGACAGACTGATTATATAGACAGATAAATAGATGATAGTTTAATAGATTATATAGATGATAGATTAGATAAATGGATGATAGATGTAGATGATAGATGAATAGATAGAAGATAGATATAGATGATAGATTAGATGATATATAAATAGATGATAGATAAATTGATAGATGATAGATGGATGAGTGATAGATGATAGATAGATAGATAGATAGATAGATAGATAGATAGATAGATAGATAGATGAGACATAGATAGTCTCAAGTACCCATTACTTACCACCCTTGAGGGTGGTAAAGAAGTAAGAGGATTAGACTTTTCTGTTTACTAAAAAGATAACTATGACAGCCGTGTGGAAAATGGATGATAAAGCTGGGTACACTCAGGAAAAGCTGGTGAGGAGGGGCTTGACCTATATGGTTGTGACAGTGGGAGAGGAATGGACAAATTCAGGAAGTAGAAGAGGTAAGACCTGGAGATTGAGTATATGCAGGGGATGAAGAGAAGTGGGAGTCCAAGCTGAGCAGGTGGGGAATAGTGGTGCTGTTCTCTAAGGAGCACTGTTGGAGGAGGTTTTGGAGAAGGTGGAAAGATTATATGATAAATCTCATGTTTCTGAGACACCCCAGGCCAGCCTGGAGGCATTTGCATGTGTGGGGATTAAGCAAGGAGGGAGCACTAAGCCTGAGATAGACTTGGATGTACCGGTGCCCTTTAGGAGGTGTGATAGACAGAGCATGGTTATATTAATCTGTTCTTACACTGCTTTAAAGACATACCTGAGACTGGGTAATTTATAAACAAAAGAGAGTTTATTGACTCACAGTTCCACATAACTGGGGAGGCCTCAGGAAACTTACAATCATAGTGGAAGGGGAAGGGGAATCAAGGCATGTTTTAGATGGTGGCAGGAGAGAGACCAAGCAAGGGAGGAAGTGCTAAACACTTTTATGTTTTGTTTTGTTTTGTTTTGTTTTGTTTGAGACATAGTCTCTTGCCCTGTCACCCAGGCTGGAGTGCAGTGGCTCAGTCTCAGCTCACTATAACCTCCGTCTCCTGGGCTCAAGTGATTCTCATGCCTCAGCCTCCCAAGTGACTGGGATTACAGACGTGCACTACCATGCTCAGCTAATTTTTGTATTTTTAGTAGAGATGGGGTTTCACCATGATAGCCAGGCTGGTCTTGAACTCCTGGCCTCATGTGATCCACCCGCCTTGGCCTCCCAAAGCACTAGGATTACAGCCGTGAGCCACTGCGCCCGGCCACATTTAAAGCGTTGGATCTTGTGAGAATTCACTTACTATCATGAGAACAGCCTGGGGGAAACTGCCCCCATGATCCAATCACCTCTTACCAGGTCCCTCCTTCATTGCGTGCAGATTACAATTTGGATCACAATTCAAGATGGGATTTGGGTGGGGATACAGAGGCAAATTATATCAGTGGTGGTCCACTGAATGAGAGGAGCGAATGAGAAGGGATTATTAAGGGTGCCTCCCAGGTTTCCCACCAACTGACCAGTCCCCTAAATAGAAGACTTTGGTAGGGTAGGTTTGTCAATGGGGACATGAGTAAGTTCCGTTTTAGAAATGTTGAGTTTGAGGAGTAGCAGTTCTCTCTAACCTGACAGTGAGATGTCAAGGGAACACAGGACTGGGAAGAGACTCTGGCCAGAGTGGGATTTGGCAGACAGGTACCAGAACAAGTGTTGGCTGTTCTCCATTCCGCCCTGGAGTCTGCAAGGTCACAGTGCTTAGGGTGTGGGCTGACTTAGAGGAGCGAGGACATAGGGATTCCTGCTATGGTTTGAGCGTGTGAGTTACAGCAGGTAGTGGCCGTATGTGTTATACTTGGTGGGAATATAAACTACAACAATCACTATGAAAAACAGGGTGGAGATTCCTTAAAGAACTAAAAGTAGAACTACCATTTGATCCAGCAATCCCACTACTGTTATCTACCCAGAGGAAAAGAAGTCATTGTACAAAAAAGATACTCGCACACACGTTTGTAGCAGCATAGTTCGTAATTGCAAAAATGTGGAACCAACCCAAATGCCCATCAATCAAAGAGTGGATAGAGAATCTGTGATGGCCAGGCGCAGTGCCTAATACCTGTAATCCCAGCACTTTGGGAGGCCAAGGCAGGCAGATCACGAGGTCAGGAGATCAATACCATCCTGGCCAACATGGTGAAACACTGTCTCTACTAAAAATACAAAAATAAAAATACAAAAAGAAATGAAACTGTACGTGGTGACGTGTGCCTGTAGACCCAGCTACTCGGGAGGCTGAGGAAGGGGACTCTCTTGAACCCAGGAGGCAGAGGTTGCAGTGAGCCGAGATCGTGCCACTGCACTCCAGTCTGGTGATAGAGGAAGACTCTGTCTTAAAAAGAAAAAAAGAATCTGTATCTGTAGTGTATATATTCAATGGAATACTACTTAGCCATAAAAAGGAATGAATTCATGGCATTTGCAGCAACATGAATGAGATTGGAGACTATTATTCTAAGTGAAGTAACTCAGGAATGGAAAACCAAACATCGCATGTTCTTGCTCATAAGTGAGAGCTAAGCTATGAGGATGCAAAGGAATAAGAATAACACAATGGCCTTTCCCCCGGAGGGGAAAGGGTGGGAAGGGGGTGAGGGAAAAAAGACTACAAATAGGGTGCAATGTATAGTGTTTGGGTGATGGGTGCACCAAAATCTCACAAATCACCACTAAAGAACTTACTCAGGTAACCAAACACCCCCTATTCCCCAGTAACCTATGGAAATAAAAAATAAAATAAAATAAATTAGGAAAGTAGGATTTTTAAAAATTGAAGCCTATCATCTTTTTTCCCCCCTCCCAAAATAATTTTGGGGAAAAGCAACTTAGTTTTTCAAAATGTTTACTATTTTCACATCTCTGCTCCATACTCCAATTTCAGGCCAGTATGTGGGTTTCTGAATTTCTCAACTGCAGTGCAGTAGCGGGATCTCGACTCACTGCAACCTCCACCTCCCGGGTTCAAGCAATTCTCATGACTCAGTCTCCTGAGTAGCTGGGACCACAGGCGCCCGCCACCACACCCGGATAATTTTTTGTATTTTTAGTAGAGACGGGGTTTCACTGTGTTAGCCAGGATGGTCTCGATTTCCTGACCTCATGATCCGCCCACCTCAGCCTCCCAAAGTGCCGGGATTACAGGTGTGTGCCACCGCACCCGGCCACCTGTTTGCCTCTATGTAACCTGCCAGGAAGAGATAGTGAGGCTCCTGTTGCCCCTCCCTAGAGCTGCAGCTGATGAGCTGCTTACCTGTAAGGCTGTCTCTGCAGTGGCACCTTTTTCTTCCAGCTTTCACTGTTACACAACTTACTCAGCCTCAGTACAGAATGAAGTTTTATTGGACATGGAAAAAGGGGAAAAATTAAACAGATTCTCTGGCATTAGATAGCAGGGCCATTTTGCTATCTTTGTTAAAATGTATTGCCATCCTCTTAAAGAAGAGTAACAGGCTAATCTGTGTAGAAAGCTATAACATGCACGTGCTTGAACACACATGCACACACTCACACACACCACACCAAACAACCCTTCCTCAAGAGACCTTTCAAATGATGTCCAGGACCGTGAAGTCAGTTGTAGAAGAAAAGTTCCTCCTGGCCAGGCACGGTGGCTCACGCCTGTAATCCCAGCACTTTTGGAGGCCGAGGCGGGCGGATCACAAGGTCAGGAAGTGGAGACCATCCTGGCTAACACGGTGAAACCTCGTCTCTACTTAAAAAAAAAAAAAAATACAAAAAATTAGCCAGGCGTGGTGGCACGTGCCTGTAGTCCCAGCTGCTCGGGAGGCTGAGGCAGGAGAATTGCTTGAACCTGGGAGGCAGAGGTTGCAGTGAGCCGAGATTGCGCCACTGCACTCTGGGAGACAAAGCGAGACTCCATTTCAAAACAAACAAGCAAACAAACAAAAAACGGCCTCCTTCTTAGAGTTTCTTAAATTCTGTAATGCTAAATTTTATACAGGCTGGAAATTCTCCCCCGAGTGGATGAGAGGTTTAGATTATTTTGTCTCACTGTTTTTTTCCCTTCAAAACAAACTGGAAAATGAAGAATTCAGTCATTACGTTTTATGCTAATTTATTTTATTTTAATTCAACATTTTTGATGGAAAACTTGAAACGTACACAAAGATAGCACAGTATAATGAATCCAAATGTACTGATCATTCAGCTTTAACAAATATTAACATTTTGCTGTTTTTTTCAGTTACTGCTCATTGACTTTTTAAAAGCAAATCCCCAGACATCGTCTCATTCCGTCTATAAATACTTTAGAGTGCATTGCCAACACATAAAGACTCTTTAAAAACATAGTCTCGACATAAAATTATACTTAGGAAAATCCATTACCCAGTCCATGTTTTCTCCAAAATATTTCTCAAAACTCGGTTATTTTTTCTCAAAAAAATTTGTTTTGATAGTCGACTTACTCAAATAAGAATCCCAACAAGGTCTACACATTGCATTTGGCTGGTCTGTCTCTAAAGTATCTTTCAATCTGCAACATTTCTTCTCACCTTTATTAATTTCATGTCATTCATTTGTCAAAGAAACCAAGTCATTTGTCCTGTACAATTTCACACAATCTGGATTTAGGAGACTGATTTTTCTTGATGTCTTTAACTTGTTCCTTTAATCTTCTTCTTTTTTTTTTTCTAATCTGTAATTAGATCTACAAGGTTGATTACTTCTTCCTTTATTTTTTCCTTTCTTTCTTTTTGGCAGGAACACTTCAGGCTCTGCTATGAATTTCCTAGTGCATGACATCGGGAGATACACGGTGTCTGGTTATCTCACTGTATCTCACTGTTAGGATTCAACAGCAAGTTCAGGTGTTGTCTGCCTAATTGATTCATTATAAAGCTTCCCATCAATCTTTCACTTAATTAATGGTTTTAGCAACTACCAATGATCACTGCCTACACCCATTAATTCATTAGGGCCTACAGAATGGTGATTTTTAGATTCTACACTCATTCTGCATTTATAAGCTGTAATTCTTCTATTAAAAATAACTTTTCCTCTTCAACTATTTGTATATTCTGAACTACAGTTCAAACCAGAAAAGCAGGATAAATGCTTAATTTCTTCTTTTTATTTAAACATCTTTAGAATAATGAGTTGGTGTCATAGCAACCTCCTAAGATGACCAATGAAGTTTTCTTTTTTTTCTCAATAGTATAGACTCAAGGCTTTTTTTTAAATAAATATTTTATGTGTCTAAATCCATTGTCATAATTCATTTTTTGCCCACTCCATATTTACTTTTATTAAAGCATAATTTAATACAATCCAATGTATAGATTGCCAGTCTTCAGTCTGATGAATTTCACAGTCTGATGAATATACACCCCTATAATCACCTCTGAAACCTGACATTGGACATTTCTGTTGCCTGAGAGAGTCCCTTTTTCCTATCAGTTCTTTCCTCCTCCCCACCCCAGCAAGCATTTTCTGATTTTTTTTTTCTTTTTTTGAGACAGAGTGTCACTCTGTCGCCCAGGCTTGAGTGCAGTGGCACGATCTTGGCTCATTGCAACCTCTGCATCCCAGGTTCAAGCAATTCTCCTGCCTCACCCTCCCAATTAGCTGGGACTACAGGCACCTGCCACCACACCTGGCTAATTTTTGAATTTTAGTATAGATGGGGTTTCACCATGTTGGCCAGGCTAGTCGTGAACTCCTAACCTCAGGTGATCCACCCTCCTCAACCTCCCAAAGTGCTGGGATTACAGGCGTGAGCCACCACACCTGGCCCTGATTTTTATCACCATAGATTAGTTTTGTCTGTTCCAGAATGTCACATAAATGGAATCACACCTTATAGTCTCTATTATATCTGACTTCTTTCAACTAAAGGAATGTTTGTGAGATTTTCCATGTTGCAGTTGTGTGTATCTATCAGCAACTCAGTCTTTGTTGTTTACTGAGAAATATTCCTTTGAGTCAATATATGACAATTTTTTTATTCATTGTCCTACTGAGGAATAATAGGATTGTTTCCAATTTGGGACTGGTACGAGCATTCATATACAAGTCTTTTATGAACATATGTTTAGATTTCGCTTGGGTAAATACCTAGGATTTGAATAGCTGGAAAATCTAGAAGATGTGTATTCAACTTTTAAAGAAACTGTCAATCAGGTATCCAAAATGTGCCATTTTCCACTATTCCACCTCTATGGCAATATTTGATATTGTCAGAATTTATTTTAACAAACCTAGCAGGGTTTTTTTTTGTTTTTTTTTTTTTTTTTTTTTTTTATTGCATGGTACACCGAAAGGATACTTTTATTTATTTATTTTATTGATACATAATAGATGTACATATTTTGGGGGTACATGTGATAATTCAATATGTTCATATAATTTGTAAAGATCAAGTCAGTGTAATTGGGATATTTATCATCATAAATATTTGACTTTATTCTAAAAACATTCATTCTCTTCTAGCTATTTTGAAATATATAAAAGATAATGGTGTACAATAGTCACCCTACTGACCTATCGAACACTAGGGCTTGTTTCTTTTATCAAACTGTATGTTTGTACCCATTAATGAAGCTGTCTTCCTCCTTTCTCCTCTCTACCTGGTTTTTTTTTTTCTTTTTTCTTTTTTGAAACAAAGTCACTCTGTTGCCCAGGCTAGAGTGCCGTGCTGCGATCTCGGCTCACTGCAACCTCTGCCTCCTGGGTTCAAGCGATTCTCCTGCCTCAGCCTTCTGAGTAGCTGAGACTATAGGTGCACACCACCACACCAGGCTAATTTTTCTAGTTTTAGTAGACACGGGGTTTCACCATGTTGGCCAGGCTGGTCTTGAACTTTTGGCCTCAAATGATCTGCCTTCCTCAGCCTCCAAAAGTGCTGTAATAGCAGGTGTGAGCCACCACACCCGGCCTCCTCTTTACCCTTTGAAGGGGTACTTCAGTGTGGTTTTAATTTACACTTCCTTGAAGGAGGATGAGCACCTTTTTTGAGCTTATAGTTAATTTGTGTATCTCCGTTTGTCCATTTTTAAACATCATGTCTTTTCATTTTGCTGTTGATTTCCAGGGGTCTATGGTATGTATTCTGGGTACTGTTACTTTTTCAGAGATATGTACTATGTGAATATTTTTCTACTGTCTATGGCTTGTCTGTTCATTTTCTTATGTATTTTCTTCCACAAGCCTTAGGGTTCTATCTTTCACATTTAGGTCTGTGATCATAAAGGCCCCGGTGAAAACAAGAGAGTATCTTGCTGTGGGCACTACTTTTTTGGACTGAACACATTAAAAAAAGCGCTAATAAAGAAAAAATGATAAATTTGACTTAATCGAAATGTAACTTTCAGCTCATCTAAACAAAGTATTAAAAAATGAATAGCCAAGCCACATGCTGGGAAGAATACTCATAATGCCTGTAACTGATGAAGGAATCTTATGCAGATTATGTGTAATAAATCCTAAAAGTCAAAAATAAAATATTGCAAAAAGGCTTAAGCAGCCACTTTGTAGAACATCCCTGCTTTCTGGCACAACAAGAAGTTCCTGTCTTATCTTGTTATTTACTGTCCTAGACCTGGAATTAGCCATTTCTGTGAAGAATCCCAATCCCTTCCAATGGGAAATTGTATTTACAGACTGAAGTCTTATCAGTGAGGGTGCTCATTGCTACCAGGTTGCTGTTGTATCTAAGCCTTTTCCATGAACAAAGCTAGACAATACTGATTTTTTTTTTTAGAAAGAGAAAGGTAAATCATTATTTCATACTAATGTCTTCTGTTCAAATTTATAATTATCAGATTTTTACTTCTTATATTTTATGTTTACTTTTCACTGAAAGTCTTGGTTCTTATTGATATCATTTTTTATTTGACTTATCCTACAATATATAAATAATAGTTTCAAAATAAGAATACTAACAAGTTGATTGAATGAGGTTTAATATTTCTTTATGGTTTGTTTTGTCACTAGGATATATTCCATTATAGATGTACAACCAGTGTCTTTAAAATTATTTGACATAATTTTCTCTGTGTGGTTATATCACCTCCTTGATATAGACTGTTAGAGCTATATGGCATTGAACAATTACGTTCATTTTTGTTTTTTCTTTTCTACTGAGGTTACAAGTCAGTTGACTAAACTCAGTTGACCAAAATTTGAGCATTCTTTAGGCATTGCTGTGTAGTCACAGCCACATGCACCAAACACTCCACTTTTAGGTTGATTCTACCCAGCACTCTCTTGGGCCTTCGGTTCTGCAATGTCCAATAACCCGTACTCCCAGAGAAGCTGCCGGTCTGGACTTCCGCTTAACATGGATTTGTTTTGTGTGCTAATTCATCCCAGTCCACCATCACTGTGGCTGGTCTCATGAATCCAGCTGGAAACTCAGTGATTACTATTATTGCTACAACATTGGAGAAAAATCCAAGAACTTCCAGACATAAGAAAAAAAAAATCCTCCACCCTCCCTCCCCCAAATTATCCTATTGGTTGTCAAAGTTAAACTAAATCTTTGCATACTAAAACTGAGCCAGAGAGGACACATAGCTCACATAAGGGTCAATACAGAGCCCTTAAAAAGCTAGCATAGGAAGTGAGTGTCAAGAAACACCAACACTATCATTAGTGTGTGGAGGTAGCAGAGAACAGAATGGACTGCTGGGAGAAGGGAAGAGAAGCCACAATGAGGGGAAACCATAGACTGGTCTTCTTTGTAGTTTTCATTGAGAAGCACTTTTTGCACTATGGTTAGTCTGTATTCAGAGTACTTAGCTTATGAAAGCAAGCTGGCAGGTACCAGTTTTGAGAATGAGTTGACACAAATGTTATTACATTAAACGGGACGAAAGAGCACTTAAAAGTAATACCTGGCCAGGCACAGTGGTTCACACCTGTAATCCCAGTGCTTTGGGAGGCCAAGACAGGAGAATCACTTGAGCCCAGGAGTTGAAAACCAGCCTGGGCAAAATAGGGAGCCCCGTCTCTACAAAAAATAAAGAAGTTACCCAGCCATGGTGGTGTGCCCCTGTAGTCACAGCTACTCAAGAGGCTGAGGCAGGAGGATGGCCTGAGCCCATGAGTTTGAAGCTGCAGTGAGCTCTAATCATAACACTACACTCCAGCTTGGGTGACAAACTGAGACCCTGTCTCTAAAAAGAGAAAAGTAATACCTACTGTTGATTGGCATTAACAGTACGCCAGACACTATAGTAAGCACTTTATAAACATTACATTATTCAGTGCTCCTGAGATTTCTGTGCATTTTTCATTACTGAACCCATTTTACAGATACTACTGGGATTGACAGAAGTCAGCTTGTCCAAGGGCTTATAGCTAATAAACAGAACAGCCAGAACTCAACCCAAATCTACATAACTCGAGTTCTATGTGGCTTGCGACCTCTTGCTTGAATATTTATTCATCCAGAGAACTTTATTCTTCCACCATCTGGATAACTATGACAATATTGCAGATACACAGTGATGTAGTCATATGGTAGGTGCTAAGGATGTTGCTTGTATATAATGCATATCATAAAACAATTCCATCTGCAATAATTATGTTCATAATCTTTATGTAGACACGCAGATAGGAACCATACCCATACATGTATTTCATGTACTACACTATCTCATATATAGAGAACTGTAGTTATGTAATAAACAAAAATGTGTTTGAAACAGCATGAAATTGGATTTCCTCATCCATAAATTGTGTTATATTTATGTCAAAGTTATAGTTCAAGAGATAGAACTGCAATGTTGATATTTTTATAAATGGTGTCTAATGTATTTCTATTAAGGGGAGATATATTTGCTCTGCTGAAATGTATTATCATAATAGCCAAACCATTCACTCTACCACTGGAAAGTAGTGTGGTATTCTGTTTGGAATTTCACTTGCCTGCTCCCAGCCTGCCAGATCTATTGTAAATTATTGTAGGCATCTGTGAGTTATTTTATAGGAAGCATCCATTTTTACAACTCCAAAAAGCCTGTCACTCTCGTTCATCTCCTTGGGAATAAAGCAATAATTTGATTCTCTATAAATGTGAACCTGAATTTACACCATCCTCTCCAGTTGGGACTTTAGTGATGTGGGTGATTTATGGCTCTGGGTTTCTGGGGCAAGGCCCTAGAAGATGACATCCTGATGTGCTTGTTGTCATTTTCTGCTATTTCTACAGAAAAAGGGAGGGGATTCAACCTGCCCCTATTCTATTTAGGGCACAACTGTTTGTTCCCTGGCCATGTAGGCATGTTTGAATAGCACTTTCTTTTTGTTGTTGTTGTTGTTTGGTTGGTTGGTTTTTTGAGATGGAGTTTCACTCTTGTTGCCCAGGCTGGAGTGTAGTGGCTCGATCTCGGCTCACTGCAACCTCTGCCTCCCGGGTTCAAGCGATTCTCCAGTCTCAGCCTCCCAAGTAGCTGGAATTACAGGTGCCTGCCACCAAGCACAAGTGGGATTACAGGTGCCCGCCACTAAGCACAGCTAATTTTTTGTATTTTTAATACAGACAGGGTTTCACTATGTTGGCCAGGCTGGTCTCGAACTCTTGACCTCAAGTGAACCACCCACCTCGGCCTCCCAAAGTACTGGGATTACAGGCGTGAGCCACCACGCCTGGCCATTTGTTTGGTTTTCAGATGGAATCTCACTGTCTCCCATGTTGGAATACAGTGGCTTGATCTCGGCTCACTGCAACCTCCACCTCATGCGTTCAAGCAATTCTCCTGCCTCAGCCTCCTGAGTAGCTGGGATTACAGGCACGCACCATCATGCCGACTAATTTTTGTATTTTTAGTAGACAGGGTTTCGCCATGTTAGCCAGGCTGGTCTTGAACTCTTGACCTCAGGTGATCTTCCCACCTCGGCCTCCCAAAGTGCTGAGATTACAGGCATGAGCCACCACCACACCTGGCTCTAGGCCAGTTGAATATCAAATCACAAGAAACAGCTGTAAGGGTCCTGAGTTGCTCCCTTCAGCCCTGGATCCAGCAGTTGGATAGATGTCTGTGAAAGAGCCATAGGCACTGTGATGTGCTCAGCCTTCCAGGACCTCCACTGCAATTTCTTATATTTTCAGGGCTTCCACAGGAAATTAGTCACATGTCGGGGGAACCCCTCAGGTATTTGCAACCTGTTGGGCATGCCCAAGTTATCTATCTATGATTTCCCATCTTTTGGCCCATTGGAAATGGGCTCGTCTGAGAAATGTCACTGTTGTTTGTTTGTTTGTTTGTTTGTGTTTGTTTTTGAGAAGGAGTCTCGCTCTGTCACCCAGGCTGGAGTGCAGTGGCGCGATCTTGGCTCACAGCAGCCTCTGCCTCCCAGGTTCCAGTGATTCTCCTGCCTCAGCCTCCTGGATAGCTGGGATTACAGGCGCACGCCACCACGCCTGGCTAATTTTTGTATTTTTAGTAGAAACGGAGTTTCACCATGTTGCCCAGGCTGGTCTCGAACTCCTGACCTCAGGTGATCCGCCTGTCTCGGCCTCTCAGAGTGCTGAGATTACAGGCATGAGCCACCGCGCCTTGCCAAAATGTCATTGTTTTATTTCCTCTTCTCTTACAAAGATGCCAAGGGCAGAGATGGAGCTGTCCGTCTGTCAGTTGCCTGTGGTGCTGTGGGACCAATGCTGTTTGTGCCTGGAACTGTGGATGCTTCCAGGGCCAGGGAAGTGGGCAGTGGGAAGAGTTTGAATTATCACTCAAAGCAGGAGATGCCATGAGCAGGAAGGAATCAGGGCTGGAGTGTGTAAGGCAAAGCACTGGAGAGCCAGGAAGACCAGAGGAAAAATGATGTACTAGGCCAAGCAATGCAGAGACTGGGTCCAGAGGAGCCACTTGAGACGGGTAGGGTCTTTCTGGTGCCCACGCTGTCTTTCCTATGCATTTTGCAGCATGACGCTTGGGTGCCAGCTGGCTGCCAGCTGTAGTGGCTAGTGCCTGTAATCCCAGCTACATGGGAGGCTGAGGCAGGAGAATCACTGGAACCTGGGAGGCGGAGGTTGCAGTTAGCTGAGATCATGCCACTGCATTCTGGCCTGGGTGACAAGAGCGAAACTCCGTTTCAAAATAAAATAAAATAAAATAAAATAAAATAAAATAAAATCCTGCAGAATAAGGCTACCCATTCCTCAGCCTCAAGACCCACGGAGGAACCTGGATTCATGCGTAAAACACCTCTGACATCTCTTTATGATTTTCTCAGTCTGGATGGTTTCTGCTGGGGGCTCCCCCTGACTGGAAACATTTGTCCTTGAACATCATTTTCTAAGTATTATATACCAGCCTAGCTCAGCAAGAAAACTACTCATGCCAGTGACCATCATTTTTGTGGAAGCTCTTACTTAAACCAGTTAGGGTGGAGCATAGTGGCACATTGCCTATAATCCCAGCACTTTGGGTGGGAGAGGTGGGAGAATTGCTTGAGCCCAGGAGTTTGAGACCAGCCTGGGCGACATAGTGAGACTCTTGCCTCTACAAAAGCTTTAAAGAATTAGCTGGGTGTAGTGGTGCGCACTTGTAGTCCCAGCTACTCAGGAGGCTGAAGCGGGAGGATTGCTTGAACCTCAGGTGGTTGAGGCTGCAGGAAGCTATGATTGCACCATTGCACTGTAGTCTGGGCAACAGACCAAGACCTTGTTGCAAAAATTATAATAATAGTAATAATAATAATAATAATAAAGTTTTAAAACAATTAGTTTTGGGACAAGAAAGCTAAATGGAAATTTCGTGGATAGATTTGCCAATTTTTTTCTTTT
>NW_016811820.1:4102300-4120938 GCF_001698545.2 Rhinopithecus bieti
CGCGCCCGGCCCGGATTATTTATTTTTTAAAGATAGAGTCTCGCTCTGTCACCCAGGCTGGAGTGCAGTGGCACAATCTCGGCTCACTGCAATCTCCGCCTTCCGGGTTCAAGCTATTCTCCTGCCTCAGCCTCCTGAGTAGCTGGGACCACAGGCATGCACCACCATGCCTGGCTAATTTTTGTATTTTTAGTTGAGACAAGGTTTCTCCCTGTTGCCCAGGCTGGTCTCAAACTCCTGAGCTCAAGTGATCCACCTGCGTTGGCGTCCCTAAGTGCTGGGATTACAAGTATGAGCCACCATGCCCAGCCAGAACCAGGCTATCACAAGAACCTCTAGTAAAGCTGTTAAGATAGGAAGAGATCTATGCCCAGGCAGAAGGGGAGGAGGCAGGCAGGAATTCTTGAGAACCAGACAAGTGAGGAATGAGATGAGCTTGAGGAGGTTGGTCAATATTCCAGTTCTAGCTATGTAGCAAATAGCCCAATAGTAAATGGTTTAAAATAACAGTAATCATTTTGTTATCTCTCCTGTACACCAGGAATTCAGATAGGAGAAATAGTGTATTATGGGTTTAATTGTGTCCTGCAAAAGACATGTTGAAGTCCTTACCCCTGGTGCTTGTGGACGTGGCCTTATTGGGGCATAGAGACTCTGCAGATGTAATCCAGGTAACATGAAGTCAGTAGGATTAGCCCTAATCCATTGTGACTCGTGCTGTGATAAAGAGAGGGGGAGACACAGACATACGAGGAGAACTCTATGTGATAACAGAGTCAGAAATTAGGGTGATGTAGCTCCAAGTCAAGGAACCCCAAAGACTGATGGCCGCCACCAAAACCTAGAAAGGAGATGAGGAAGAGGGTTGGGTGCAGTGGCCCATGCCTGTAATCCTAGAACTTTAGGAAGCCGAGATCTGAGAATCGCTAGAGGCTAGGAAATTAAGACCAGCCTGGGATGACATAGCAAGACCCTGTCTGTACAAAAAATAATAATAATAGCAATTTAACTGGGCATGGTGTCACATGTCTGTAGTCACAGCTACTAAGGAGGTTGAGGTGGGAGGATTGCTTGAGGCCAGGAATTTGAAGCTACAGTGACCTATGATGGTGTCACTGCATTCCAGTCTGGGTTAGACAGCGGGAGACTATCTCAAAAAAAAAAAAAAAAAAAGGAGAGTAAAGAAAATCCAGGATGAATTGATAGTCATGATACCCTGAAAGATTTGAACAGCTGGACTGGAACAGTGAGGATTTCTTGGGCATTTCTCTCTGTGTATCTATGGTTCCTCTCCTCCTGGTCTTCCCAGCATGATGGCTTTGAGGACACCATCCTTCATATGTGTTGGCTCAAGGCTCCTAAGATACATGGAGAGAAAGACTGAGACAGACACACACACACCATATTGCCTGTTATGACCTAACCAGAAGGTCAGGCAGCAACACTGCCATCACGTTCCATTGGCCAAGACAACTACAGATATTCTCCCAGTTCCAATGACCCCATCCCTCAGTGGAGGAGGGTCAACATGACATGCAGGAAGATTGTAGGGGATGAGATTTATTCTAATGTGCTTGTCTTTGGAAAAGACAATTTGCTGCAGGAATCAATGGGAGATGAAGATCTCATAAAGGGCAAGAGAGTAGATGTTGGCAAACATGAGATTAATCTGTTTTGTTTTGTTTTTTATATTCTTTGCAGCTATTGAAAATGGGATTGATTTCTTGATTTTTTGTTTTGTTTTTTTGTGTGAGACGGAGTCACACATTGTCACCTAAGCTGGAGTGTAGTGGCATGATCTCAGCTCACTGCAACCTCCGCCTCCCGGGTTCAAGCAATTCTCCTGCCTCAGCCTCCTGAGTAGATGGGATTACAGGTGCCCACCACCACACCCAGCTAATTTTTTGTATTTTTAGTAGAGATGGGATTTCACCATGTTGTCCAGGCTGGTCTCAAACTCCTGACCTCATGATTCGCCTGCCTCGGCCTCCCAAAGTGCTGGGATTACAGGCGTGAGCCACTGCACCTGGCCTGCTGCTTTGTTTTTTTAATTCAAGAGCTCATGCATGTTGAAAGCCCAGTGGGAAAGACTCATTTGAGAGGGAAAGGTTGAATAAACAAGAGAGTTAAAGGATTATCGATAAACGGTGCAATAAAGTACCTGCAAAGACAGAGGATGGAATCTGAGTACAGGTGCAGGAACTGCCTTAGGATAAGTCAGGGCTCCTCTAGTGAAATAGCAGGGAAGAAGGGGAGCGTGGAGATGTGTCTTCAGTTTGAGTGTTGCAACCCTGTAGATGAGCAGGTTCGTGGGAGATGGCCCCTGCTTTCTCTGTGCAATGGAAGATGTGGTCATGTGCTGCAAGAAAAAGGCAGAAGGAAGATCAGAGGTTTAGGAGAGTGGCTAAACTGTGAAACACTCACTGTGACTATTGGAATTGCCTTAATCACGGCACAGAGTCGGGGACCACTTGGGGGTGATCAGGGCCCATCTTCCCTGCAATGAGGGTCCCTAGCAACACTCAAGACAAGAGTTTGGGCTGGAGGAGACCCACCCAGGGTTGAGGCTTTGCCTTCTGTGTACAACAAAATGGCAGAGGGGCCAGGCATGGTGGTTCACACCTCTAATTCCAGTGCTGTGGGAGGCCCATGTAGGAGAATCACTTGCAGCTAGGAGTTTGAGACCAGCCTGGGCAACATAGTGAGATCCTGTCTCTATAAAAAAGTTTTTTGTTTTGTTTTGTTTTGTTTTGTTTTTGTTTTTGTTTTTTGAGATGGAGTCTTGCTCTGTCGCCCAGGCTGGAGTGCAGTGGCACAATCTCGGCTCACTGCAACCTCCGACTCCCGGGCTCATACCATTCCCTGCCTCAGCCTCCTGAATAACGTGGGGACTATAGTCGCCTGCCACCATGCCCAGTGAATTTTTTTTTTTGTTATTTTAGGAGAGAGACAGAGTTTCACCCAAGATGGTTTCGATCTCCTGAGCTTGTGATCTGCCTGCCTCGGCCTCCCAAACTGCTGGGATTACATGCGTGAGCCACTGTGCCCGGCCTACAAAAAAGTTTTAAATGATTAGTTGAGTGCGGTGGTGCGTGCCTGTAGTTCTAGCTACTTGGGAGGCTGAGGCAGGAGGATCACTTGAGCCCAGAAGTTGGAGGCTGCAGGGAGCTATGATTGTGCTGTTGCACTCCAGCCTGGGTGCTGGAGTGAATCCCCAACTTTAAAATAATGATACATAAATAAACAAATAAACAAACATTTCTGAGTTCCACATGCAAGAAAGTGAGCTGAACGTGGTGTCAGAGAGGAAAGGCAGACAAGAAGGGCAGCTGGCCTAGATGCGTTACAGTGATGGAGGGTTGTCAGCAGATGAGCCACAGTGATTTGTGCTCCGTGTCACACAGATGCAGTGTTGGAGAACCAGGAGGCCAAACAGCTTTCCTGGCAGAGTTTGTGGGACTGGCCCCATCTCAGGGTTCCCTGGCAGCCGGTTCTGCGTGATTACCCTGCTTGTCGCTGTAGGGCCTGTGTAGTGTCGTCTGCCCCAAGTTCTTCTCAGTGGCCCTCCAAGTCCTCATCCTATTGATCTTGGCATTCACTTTTTCTCCTACTCCCTACTGTGATAACACAGTATTTTCATTTCTTTTTTTTTTTTTGAGACAGAGTCTCACTCTGTCACCCAGGCTGGAGTGCAGTGGTGCAATCTCGGCTCACTGCAACTCCACCTCCCAGGTTCAAGCAATTGTCTGCCTTAGCCTCCTGAGCAGCTGGGACTACAGACGCACGCCACCACGCCAGGCTAATTTTTGTATTTTTAGTAGAGATAGTGTTTCACCATTATAGTCAGGCTGGTCTCGAGCTCCTGACCTTGTGATCTGCCTGCCTTGGCCTCCCAAAGTGTAGGGATTACAGGCGTGAGCCACTGTGCCCAGCCGGTAGTTTCATTTCTTACTATGATAATAGAAGTCATTTTCTAATTCAGAACACAGGAACATAACCCATATTCTAGAAGAGACGTGCCACTCTGATAATCCTGATTGACCCCCTCAAAAGCAGCAAAGTGTGTCATTAACATGCTGCAGTTGACAATGGTCCTTCTTGGTCATCAGAGACACAGGCAGTGCACCCACAATGTGATACAGATCTCACATATGTGAAGATGAAGCAGCTGTGTTTACTAGTTCTCTTACCTGGATTTAGTGGTAGTTTTTTGTTTCCAGTGTATTTGGGGCTTTGTTTGGATATCTTTTATTCTTTTCAATGTAGTAGATATCAGATAGAAAGACCTAGGAGATCCATTCCTAGGAATGAGATGTCTCAACAAGCTATCTAGAAATATTCAAACATGGAATTGAGATGAAAAGAATCTATGGAAATGCCTAGACTTCAATGGGCATGCAAATATTTATTGAGCGTCTGCTAGGTGCTGGCACTCTGCCAGGCCTGGGGTAATCAGGGATCTCTGAGTCATGGAGACATTAAGTAACTAAGCACATAGAAATGGGCGGTAGCAAATCGGGATAAATGATCGGAAGGAAAAGTATTGAGTGCTATGAGAAAGAACCGGGGGGATTGGGTGGTGGGCGGTAGGGGTGGTGTCAGTGGTCTGAGTTGACCTCTCTAGGAAATGGCATGGAAGCATGGCTTGAAAGTGGAAGAAGATAGCCGGGCACAGTCCAGGCAGAGAGCCCGAGTCATAGGGGCCTCAAGGTCTGGAAAGAAATGGGTTTGTTGAGTTCCAGGACCTGGGGATGGCCTGTGGCTGAGCAGAACAGTGCAGGCTGAGAGTGGTGAGGTTGGAAAGGCAGGAAGAAGCTCGATCTTACAAAGCCTCATGGGACACCATGAGTCTTGGGAACTTTATCTCAACTTTAATGAGAAATCGTTGAAGGGAGAACCACGTGATCCCATATGGGTTCAGAACAGACTTGGTTAGGGACAGAGCCTAAGAGGAGACTGACTCTGTCCAATTGCATTGGGGAAGCCCTGCATTTAAGGGCTTTGCTTTCTTTTATTTAAAAGTTTGTTGCCACCCTCTGACAGTGAGCCTCTGAGGGTCTCCGGAAGGTGACTGCTTGGACAAAGACAGCCAGAATTGAGGTCTCAGCAGGGCCTGTGAGCCTCACTCGCTGTGAAAGTGTGGTCTTAGCTAGTGTCTCCAGCAGCCCCAAGTTTGAGTCTTGTTCCACCCTGCGTCATTCTGTGTCCTCTTAAAAAGTATCCTTCCCTCTACTGGAGCAGCTCTGAATGCCAGTCAGGGACCAGCTGAATTTTAAGCCTAGGCTGTTTCTTCTGCCTGAGTTGAGGACCCTAGAGGGCACTTGGGGGTCACCCATTAGAGCAGAATTTCTCACCTGGACATTGATATCTGGTGCGTAGAGGCCAGGGATGCTTCTAAACATCCTACAACACACAGGATACCCCCCGCCCCACCTTAAGAAATTACCTAGCCCAAAATGTTGACAAACATACAATAATAATTGCACTATTGACAAATGTGCAATAATAATTGCACTATTGCAATTGACATTTTGGGCTAGGTAATGTCTTATTGTGAGGTAGAGGGTATCCTGTGTGTTGTAGGATGTTTAGCAGCATTTCTGGCCTCTACCCACCAGATATTAGCCATGCCCCACCCCTCAACCAAGTTTTGACAACCAAAATATCTTCAGACGTGGACAAGTATCTCCCGGAGAGAGGACAAAGTCGTCCTTGCTTGGGAACCATGGATTTAGAACATGGCTTTCCAAGAGGGTAATAACCACCAACTCTAGGAGATAGAACGTTGTTTTCAGGGGCCAAAATCTTAGGTGTTACAGGGGTAGTTGACCAAAGGAGCCACAGTACATAAACAGATGTACAGCAGACCCACGGTATTGAAATTTCATGGGAAGGAAGGCAATCAGGGGGAAAAAAAGTCTAAAGGCTCCTGGGCAGGAATAGGGGATGATAATTAAAAAAAAATTAAGAAAGATTGATTTAGACAAAGAGCAAGCCAGTTTTTCCTGGAGGATAGGAAACTGGATATTGAACTGGGGAACCAGAGGGTACATCGGGGAGGGTCAGGCAGGGGATTACCAAGGCACGGAAAACCAGAGACTCGTGATCATAATGAAACCTAACTGTAATCACTCCCCACGTGCCAGGTACCGTGCTCAGTGGTCTGAGTGCTCATAGCAACACCATGATGCAGCTGCTCTTATTTATCTCCTACTTTATAGTTGGGAAACTGAGACTCACATAGATTAAGCAATCGGCAGAGCCGCAATCAGATGTCCAAGTCCAGAACCAGTGCCCTTTGCCATGATGGGTCAGGACTGACCTGTGTCCCTGGAGGAATGGGACCTAAAGGAGCTGATTAGAAGGGTTTGCACCTTGGAGAGTAATTTTGGTTTTTTGTTGGTTTGATTGTTTTTTCACTCCTTTTTTAAAATTTTTCCATAAGTTATTGGGGTACAGGTGATATTTAGTTATATGAGTAAGTTCTTTAGTGGTGATTTGTGAGATCCTGGTGCACCCATCACCCAAGCAGTATACACTGCACCATATTTGTCGTTTTTATCCCTCTCCCCACTCCCACTCTTCCCCGCAAGTCCCCAAAGTCCATTGTATCATTCTTACGCCTTTGCGTCCTCATAGCTTAGCTCCTTCATATCAGTGAGAACATGCGATGTTTGGTTTTCCATTTGTGAGTTACTTCAGTTAGAATAATTGTCTCCAGTCTCATCCAGCTCACTGCAAATGCTGTTAATTTATTCCTTTTATGGCTGTGTAGTATTCCATCATATATANTCCCCGCAAGTCCCCAAAGTCCATTGTATCATTCTTACGCCTTTGCGTCCTCATAGCTTAGCTCCTTCATATCAGTGAGAACATGCGATGTTTGGTTTTCCATTTGTGAGTTACTTCAGTTAGAATAATTGTCTCCAGTCTCATCCAGCTCACTGCAAATGCTGTTAATTTATTCCTTTTTATGGCTGTGTAGTATTCCATCATATATATATGATATATATGATATATGTCTGATATGTATGATATATATATAACACATATATATATGTGTGTGTCATATGTATATATAACACAGTTTCCTTATCCACTTGTTGATTGATGGGCATTTGATTGCTTCTATGATTTTGCAATTGTAAATTGTGCTGCTATAAACATGCATGTGCAAGTATCTTTTTCGAATAATGACTATTTTCTCTGGGTAGATAAGAGTAGTGGGATTGCTGGATCAAATGGTAGTTCTACTTTTAGTTCTTGAAGGGATCTCCACACTGTTTTCCATAGTGGCTGTACTAATTTACATTCCTTGGGGAGTAATTTGGGATAATGGATCAGTCGAGAGCAGGGGAGGGGAGATAGGACGGAGACAGAGCTGGGAAGAGAGCAAAAGGAACACAGGAAAGGAGGGGGTGAGTTTGAAGAAAATTGAAAATTGGCCACCATACCTGTAATCCCAGCACTTTGGGAGGCTAAGGTGGAAGGATCATTTGAGGACAGGAGCTTGAGACCAGCCTGGGCAACGCAGGAAGACCCTGTTTCTTAAAAAAAAAAAAAAGAAAAGAAAGAAAATTAAACAATTAGCCAGGCTTGGTAGTGCTCGCCTATGGTCCCAGCTACTTGGGAGACTTGAGCCCAAGAGTTTGAGGCTGTAACAAGCTAAGATCACACCACTGCACTCCAGCCTGGGCATCAGAGCAAGACCCTATCTTTGGGAAAAAAATAAAATAAAATAAGAAAACTGAAAATTGGGAAATTACACAGGAGGGAAGAGGGAGGCAGGGGGTAGAGAGTCCAAAAAGCATGGAATGAATCAACCTCAGAATTTCAGTGAAATCGTGATACGACTTTCTCCTGGTGCCTTTGTGCGGATCTTCCCTCTCCTCTGACTGCAGAGTGAGATGGGAGCAGACTGGGCTGAACAGCTGCAGATGGAGTCTTTCCAGCTGACTCGTGCAGGACTGGCCTTTGCCACGGCCTTTCACACTCGCTAATTGAATCAATATGCTCCTGATTTCCATCCGGGCCTGTCTTAACTGACTTCTTTCTTGTCTTAAACTCATAATCGTTTCAGGAAGGAATTTTACAACCATCCCTAATTTTAAAAAATCAAAATGTGTGTAGAGTATTTTTCACCCAAACTTTTCATCTACAAAGAGAAATGATGCTATTTTGTGCCATTTTTTGACAAATATTACTCTTTTCAGACCCCAAATGTTGGCTCTTTTTATCCGTAGTCTGTGCTGAGGAAGGGCTTTAGATTCCAGTCCTGTTGCTGCAGAGGCAGCTCCCAGCTCCCAGCACACACCCCAAAACAGATTGACCCTCCTTAACTCGCCATTAGTAACCTGAGAAGGCAATAAAAGCTATACTTTTGATGTCTCGGCTTTGAAAAAAATTGCTCTAATGTGGCGTAATTGGAGCATTTCAAATTAGGAATGGAATTATGATAATTGACTCTACGTGTTACTGTCTCTAAAATGGTTCTTGCACACAGATTAGGCTTTCCTTCTGCCCCGCCCCCCCAACCCCACTCTCTGCAGCTACTGGGGGATACACAGGACCTGTAGCCATGTGGCAGGGGAGGTGACAGGCCAGATCATTTTCAGGCTCCTGGATTAATTAAGACTGTCAGAGGCCCCAAAAGTCAATGTAGTGTAAACAGTGAAATATCTGTGTGAGTTGTCAGTTGACCTGTGCTTAAACTCCTCCAGTGACAAGACCACTCAGCTCCTTCACTACTTCTGCCACTGTACTGATGGGATCACTGGAAATAGTGGATACACCTGGTACTATGTAACGTGCATACACTAGATATTATGCTAAGTGCATACACCAGGTACTATGCTCAGTGCATACACTGGGTACTATGTTAAGTGCATATACCATATATGCTAAGTGCATATACAGGTACATGTTAAGTCATACACTGGATACTATGCTAAGGCATTAACTAGGTACAATGTTTAAGTGACATACACCTGGATACTATGCGAAGTGCAATATACCAGATATATGCTAAATGCATTATACCAGTAACTATGTTAAGTTTGCATACTAATACTATGCTAAGTGGCTATACTAGATACATGTTAACAATGTGATACGCTGGATACTATGCTAAGTGGCAATACCAAGTACTTATGTTAGTGGCAGTACTGGATACTATGCTAAGTGCATACAGCAGATATTGATACTGTGCTAAGTGCATCCAGGTATGTGTTAAGTGCATACACTGATGATATGGTTTGGCTCCTGTGCCCCATCACAAATCTTATCTTGGGAATTGTAATTCTATATGTCGAGGGAGGGACCTGGCAGGAGGTATTATTATGGGAGTTGATTTCCCCCCATGCTGTTCTCGTGTAGTGGAGTGAAGTTCTCACAAGATCTGATGGTTTAAGTGTGTGCTTCCTTCGCTCTCTCTCCCTTACCACTTTGTGAAGGAAGTGCTGCTTCCCCTTTGCCTTCCACCATGATTGAAGTTTTCTGAGGACTCCCTAGCCATGTGGAACTGTGAGTCAATTAAACCTTTTTTTTTTATAGATTACCTAGTCTCAAATAGTTCTTTATAGCAGCATGAAAACAGGATAATACAACTGAGTACTATGCTAAGTGCATCCACAGGACTACTGACTAAGTGAATACACTAGGTACTGTGCTAAGTGCATGCACTGGGATTACCATGCTAAGTGCATACACCAGCTTCTATGCTAAATGCAACACTGGATACTGCTAAGTGCATACACCCAAGTACTATGCTTAAGGCATACGACCTTGAACTATACACCAGGTACTATGCTAAGATGCATGCACTGGAATACTGTGTAAGTGTTACACTAAGACTATGCTAAGTCAGTATGCTGGATACTTTGCTAAATGTATACCACCAGGTACTTTGCTAAGCATGCATTGGATACTTATGCTAAGTGCATACACTGATACTATACTAGTGCATATACCAGCGTACTATGCTAAGTGCATATACCAGGTACTGTGCTAAGTGCATACACTGGATACCATGCTAAGTGCATATTACCAAGTACTATGTTAAGTGCATAGTACTTCTTCTTCCTTCTTCCTTCTTCCTTCCTTCTTCTCGATATAAAGTCATAAGTGTTTAAATATCTCGTGGCAGCAACAGTACATTTCCATCTTCACATATGTTAAGGTTATTGCACATGGTACCCAGGAGTCTGATTAGACTGTCTTATCTCTTAGTGGGCCTGATACCCACCTTCATCATCCTCTGTTCTCCTAGTATGTAAACAGGCATGTGATGAGTGAATATTTCTTAGGAGGTCCTTGGTTTTGTTGGGCTTACTTCTGTCAGCATTAGCCATCATCAACTCTTATTCCTGCCCACATATGTACTGGCAGGTATTCATGTACACATGTGGGAATCCCATCTTGATTTTTTCTGCTCATAATTCTGGATTGCAATTCTCTGCAACTGGATGAGATACACTGATACATTGAAGAAGCCACATGAGGTATGAATGCAGTGTACAGTGAATCTGAAAGACGTGGGTAGTGGGGAGTGGAAAGTAAAGCTACATAATACTTTGGTGGTCAGAAACAAATGGCCCCTTCCCATAGGATCACCTTCTTGGGTGGATGCCATGTTAAAATACTAATTGATGCCAGGAGTGTTGGCTCACACCTGTAATCCTAGCACTTTGAGAGGCTGGGGTGGGAGGATCGCTTGAGGCCAGGAGTTCAAGGCTGCAGTGAGACACGATCGTACCACTGCACTCCAGCCTAGGTGACAGAGTGAGACCCTACCTAAGAGGAAAAAAAAGAAAATACAAATTGATACCCAAGATAGCGATGTGGTGAGAAGCTCACTAAAAATGCTTCTAATACTGCCTGAGAAACTAAAGGAGTTCATCATCAGTTCACTAAACTCAAGAATTTTGTTTGAATTCTCGACTTCAGTAAATTGATGATGAAAGAATATAAATAAACTTAAAAAAAATCTAAAGCCTGTGAGAACATTTTGTAACACAAAACAATAAAGTCATAAGAGTTTAAAGGTGGATCTAATTATTTCTTACTTGAAACACATAGAAAAGTTGGAAGACTATTTTTACAAATTCTCGGTAAGATAGAGGAGGGCTTTGTACCTATTAATCATAAACAGGGTGGCAGGTAATAAGCAAGTGGAATAAAAACTGTTAGAAAACATGACACATACTATTTGTTTGTTGTTAATTTCCACTGAAGAGCAAATTAACACTGAAAGATATAAAGAGATAAACTCAAGAAATACTGCTAAAGGAAAATTAGAAAAGATGACCTGCCAGGGTTATAAGACATAAAGATAAAATCTATGAAAACATAATTTCCCAAAGAAAAGGAGAAAAAAATCCACAGATTAAAAGAAGAAAATAATCTATCCCTTGATTTTCACTTTTCTCTTGGTACTTTCTCAATAGAGTAAACCAAATGTGAATCAGACTTCCTTCTTCCTTCTTGATGGTTAACTTTCTTGGGATACACACTGAACTGAACTAAATTAAGACAGAATAAGCTATGCTACAGTAACAACTTGGTCCTGAACTTTCAATTGCCTAACACACAAAGCTTGTGTCTCACACCTGTAAAATCCAGTGAGAGTTGAATGACCCTCTAGAGCAGTTCCCTTCCAGGTGGTGACTCAGGGATCCATTTTGCATCCCACTTGCATGACATAGGGAGCCCATATTCTGTTTTCCCCAGGAAAGTTCTAAATTATTCCTGTTGAGCTGACATAACGATCACTAATATCTCTTTTACTCTCAGAAACATGCATGTGAGTGCATAAATTATATAGTCATCTGAGAGTTTCACCACCTGAATCTGGCTTTCAGGTCACTGCAGCAGGGAAGAAAGAATGGAGACTCATGGGCCAGTTTTGTTCTGAAATGCTTTGATCCTGGAGTGATGGATACTGTTTCCACTTGCCACTCATGGAGTTGCAGGGCTCCATCCATCTACCAGGGGTTGAGGGAGGGGAAGGGACAGGACTTTGGTGGGGGTGGAGGCGTCACATGGAGAGTCAGTGAGCAGTAAATGTCAGGATCACAATAACCTTAGTAAAAAATAAATAAATAAAATGAAAAGTGTTACACAAATACAAGTAGTATCAACATAATGAAATTCTCAAGTACCATCATATAATTTTGAGCTCTGCTATTGTAACAGCAAAGGGAGACCTGAATTGTGCTTGGTTTCCTCCACTGTCTGTCCGGGTTCATAGCAAACACCATCTCAATTTTTATCCCAGCATTTGAGGAGTAGTCAGGTACCAGTGGAGGGCTGGGGTCATAGAAGTCCCTTTGTGAGTAGTGAGGGCTTGAAGAAGAGGCCAAAAAACCAGCAACTGGAGATGAACTGGGCATCCTTTATTATTATTAATTATTATTATTAGAGGTGGGGTCTTGCTTTGTCACCTAGGCTGGAGTGCAGTGGTACAATCATAGCTCACTGCAGCAGTGAGCTCCTAGGCTCAAGTGATCCTCCCACCTCAACCTCCCAAGTAGCTGGGACTATAGGTGCTTACCACCACTCCCAGCTTTTTTTTTTTTTTTTTTTTTTTTTGTAGAGCTAGGGTCTTGTTTTGTGGCTCAGACTCATCTCAAACTCCTGGGCTCAAGTGATCCTCCCATTACAGCCTCTCAAAGTACTGGGATTCCAGGTGTGAGCCATTGGGTCTGGCCATCCTTTTTCCTTCCTGATCAAAGCCGTTCTGGCATGTTCTGCCTAAGTCTTCTCAGTCAGGATCCACATCACAGCCTTGATGTCTATATCAAAGGATGTGCCTTTTCTCTGTTTCCCTGGCATTGGTTCGTTTATTCTGAATCTTTTGCCTGGACTTGTCTGTGTGGATTACGGATTCAGAATGAGTGAGCATTTGAGAGGGAGTCAGGTACCATAGACCTGAAAGATGAGGACTGAGGTCACCAACGTTCCTTTGTAAGCCGTGAAGGCTTGAAGAAGAGGCCAAAGAACCAGCCACTGTGGAGGTGAAGAAAGAAAGCAAGTTCAATGGATCAGGCGAATAGGAGTTGCAACAAGAAAGGAGACATTGTTCTTCCACCATTCTTAACTCACAGCAAACAGAGAAAACAGAGAGAGAGAGAAATAATTTTTTTCATTTTTTATTATTTAAAAATTTTTTCTGGGTACATAGTAGGTGTATATATTTATGGGGTACATGAGATGCTTTGATATGAGCATGCAATGCATAATAATCACATCATGGAGAATAGGATATCCACCTCCTCGAGCATTTATCCTTTGAATTACCAACAATCCAATTATATTCTTCAAGCTATTTAAATATTTACTATATGTATATAGTCTGACTATATATTATATACATAATATGACTATATGGTGACTATAATAACTATATTGACTGTATTCAATAATAGCATAATTATTACTGAGTTATTATTAATAACTAATTGTGCTGTTAGTAGGTTTTATTCATTCTTGAGAGAAAGAATTTATATAGCTGATATGAAAAGTATAATTAGGCTCAATCAATAAATATTTATTGATCAGTTATATGATGAGTGAATGAACACTTGTAATTAATACTTTTTTTTAGAACTTTAATGCCTCCCAAAAAGAGAATGTAATGTCTTTGTAGCTGTGTCCATTAATCAATCACAAAATTGATCTACTAAGCTGCAAAATTTTCATAGACCTTAAAAAGCAGAAAATTTACAGACCTTATTCTCCCATCACAATATAATAAAATCAAAAATTGACAATATAGAATTAAATTAAAAGACCCTTATGGAAAGATATCCTAGCCATTAAAATGGTCCTAAATGACTAGGTGTGGTGACTCACACCTGTAATCCCAGAACTTTGGTAAGTCAAGGTAGAAGGACCGCTTGAGGTCAGGAGTTTGAGGCCAACTTGGGCAACGTAGCGAGCAAGACTCTATCTCTTAAAAAAAAAACTGGGCATGGTTGTGCACATCTGTAGTCTCAGGACTAGCTACTCAGGAGGCTGAGGTGCAAGGATCACTTGAACCCAAGGCTGCAATCAGCTAGGATCATACCACTGCACTCCAGCCTGGGTAACAGAGTGAGACCCTATCTCCCACTAAAAGAAAATAAAAAATTGTCCCTAAATACAGTATTCTGGGGCAAAGGAGAAAACCAAAACAATCCTAACAGGCTACCAAAAAATTATTGCCAATGACAACAATATTTATCAGAATCCAAGGAATGTTGCCAAAATAATGTCCAAAGGGAAATAGACAGCTTTTAATGTTGTCATTATTATTACATGAGATTCTGGAGAAATCAGGAATATTCAATCTCCATCAAAAAGGCATGGTGCGGTGGCTCATGCCTGTAATCCCAGCACTTTGGGAGGCCGAGGTGAGTGGATCATCTGAGGTCAGGAGTTCGAGACCAGCATGGCCAACATGGTGAAACCCCTTCTCTATTAAAAATATAAAAATTAGCCAGGCATGGTGGCATGCACCTGTAATCCCAGGTACTCAGGAGGCTGAGGCAGGAGAATCCCTTGAACTTGGAAGGCGGAGGTTGCAGTGAGCCAAGATCACACCACTGCACTCCAGCCTAAACGACAGAGCGAGACTCCATCTCAAAAAAAAAAAAAAAGTCCACTGGCCACATGGCCTCTGAGCTTTTGTCTAATCTTTGTCTCCACTGTCCTCTTTATGCTTCACATCCCATTCATCCACAGGTTTCCCCTGGGATCCTTCAGATTATCTCACAGCAAAACCTACTCTCTACTCCAGTGCCTTCTTTCCCCGAGACCATTATTCCTCCCCACCCTGGGATCTTCCAGCTGTCTCTTCTTGCTAAAGCAGATAGAGTCCTGTTGTTCCCTCATGAGAAACATTGGTTATATCCCTCTACTGTCGGATTGAAATCTGTCCTCTGGGGTGGGCACTCAAGGCCCGTTCCACATGGACCCCATCCCACTCACTGGATTTTAAGATCCAGCCCAAGTGTTAGCTGACTTTCAGTTACCAGTTATCATTCCCTCCATCCCGGGACTCTTCATCTGCTTACATTTGATTTGACACTGTGATATCACAGAAAAACAAATATCTGTTGTTTTGTCTTCTTCCCAATAACTTACATGCTTCTATGCCCTGACTCACTTCCTTTAGGAATCTGTCTGCTCCTCCTCTTCCTCACCGTGCCCCTGCAGAAGGTCTGGAGCACAGAAATCCAAGATAAACGTTTCCTTGATGACAAAGAACTCTTGTCACTGTCTTGAGTAGTCATACATCCAAAAAAACACTCACTTGCTTGTTGGCATGCACACATTAAACTCTTAGGAAAAGAGAGAAATTATATATTATCCAGTGCCATGAAAATGCTAAAGGAATTTGGACAAAGCGGAAGACCATGGTGTAGAATAACCCCGATGCCCTGATGTTGCAGGCTTTGCAAAATGGAAAGCGTTGTGTCAGAAAAGGGATGGATGGAGGAAAATGACCTCAAGCAGAGAGAGAAAGTGAGTATGGGGAGTGTGTGGTACAGCTTAGGGGTTGCCTTATCTGGAGAGGGAAATCTCCAATGAGAAGCACAGGAGATGAGTTTGGATGATCCACACACTTACCACTCAGCCACAATTTGGGTGCAAGTTGGAGCCATCTCTTGGTTGAAGCGATCAGCATCATTCAGCCCAAAATAGATTTCTCTGTTCTTTTTGTTCTTGGAAACCCTGCTCAGTTTGTCTTGACAATGTACATTAAATTCAAATGGAATGTTTTCCCAATGCAGATTTTTTCAAACTTACTCTGAGAGCAAAGGAATCTGAGGTCACACTTGAGTTAGTGTGAGTAGGAGAAACAGGACATTGACCCGAATGCTTTGCATTTTGTGTTTGCATTCGGATTCTGTGCCTTTGGATTTTCATCCCACATTGCACTGTGGCTAACTTTAGCACAACCACATACCCCATCTGAAGAACTGGGCATATGGAAATAGACCTTTAGACACTAAATATTTGTCATTTTATATTGTGCATAATTACTCTGCCTGCATTGCAACGTGGACCACCAGCATCCAGCTCCACGCCCTTTGTGCATTGGGTCAAAATTAGTTAAATCAAAGGAATGCATAGAGAAGAGGTTGTGTTCAGCAAGCCGTGGTGCTAATATTCTGATTAAGCGTGAGCTTTTTGGCTCACAGTGTAGATGAGATGTGCTGTTGTATTAATAGGCTGCAAATTATAAATAATTGCTTGATAGGATGAGAACCTGAAGCGATGAGTTTCTTTACAGAATGCTGATTATCCCCTCAGTAACAAAAGACAAGGGAACTCATTCCTGCAATTGTTTCCCTTTGGAAAGGAAAGGATATTTTGGCCTGTCATGTTGATGGAAAACACTAGAAATTTCCTTTGTGATTCTTTTGTTCCCTTTCATCCAAGCTCCTAGTTTATTCGCACACATGCAGACATAAACTGGGCAGGGTGAAAACTCCCTGCATCAACCATTCGGTTTTCTGTTTGCCAGTCCCCATCAATGACAAGTATTTCTTTATCTGGTCAGAAAATGGAAATTCTGTTTTCTGAGCCAGCCAAGATTCCACGTACAAACAGAGCTTCCTCCCCGGGAGTCACAGCCTGAAGGTGGTTAACAGCTCCCCCCCTCGCCTATCCCCAGACTCGGGGAGGCTAGTTCTGAATCCAAGCCAACACTGGTTGTTGGTTCCAATTAAAAAGCAATTGCATTCCCAGCAGTTCAGGGCTGCAGCCAAAAATACAGCATGTTCAGAAAAGCATGATCTTCTTTGAGAGGCAGTTACTCCATCAAGGGATAGATGCTGCCAGGGAGAGCTAATGATGGTACATTCGTATGTGATAAAAATGTAAAAGTTCAAAGAAGAAAGCAAAAGGTAGATGATTTACTTTGAAGTTATTTGTAGATGGCAATGAGGATTTTCTGTTGGTCTCCTTTTCCCCCAGCATTAAGCAGCCCATTTATTAGAAGACAAACAGAAATTGACCTTTTGTCAGACAGCAAAGAAACAGAGCAATCACATTAAGGAAATCAAAGGTGAGAATGTCAAAAGGTCAGCATTAAGCAGCCCTGGGAAGCCGTGTCATTCTGCAGACGTTTCAGCCAAATCCTTCTTTCCATGAGTAGCCTCTGCTTTTTGGGGTGACCAGTGAGCATAGAGAGCTTAGAGGGACTTTCCAGATCATTGCATTCCTTCTCCTTTGCTGGTCAGAGGCTTATGTCTGGGTATTTTTAGCAACCTCCCTCTATCTTTGTTGGCTCCACAACACATACTTTCAGAAAAATCAGGTATAAAATCTCAATCCCAGCACTTTGGGAAGCTGAGTCAGGAGGATTGCTTGAGCTGGACATGATGGTGCACACCTGTAATCCCAGATACTCAGAAGGCTGAGGCAAAAGGATCACTTGAGCCCAGGATTTCAAGGCTGCAGTGAGCTGTGATCAAGTCACTACATTGCAGCCTGGGTGACGGAGTGAGACCCTGTCTCTTTAAAACAAGCACACACACAAAAAACTCATAACATGGAGAGTCAAGAACTCCGATTTGTTTCAGATCTGGATCACTCACTACAAGACCTATTACTTTTTATTTTAGTCCTAATAGTCCAGGATTTTATGATAAAACTATTCAGACTTGTCACCAACAAAGTTAGTATTTCAAAACAAAACAAAAGCCCTAATCCCCTGAACTTTTGTGATGACATTAATTTGGATCAACCCAAATTTTCCTTCTGGAAAGAGCCAAGAAGTCATTCATGGGGAGCAGGTTGAGTATCTGTAATCCGAAAAATCTGAAATCCAAAATGCTCCAAAATCTGAAACTTTTTTAACACAGATGTGACTCAAAGCAATGCCCTTTGGAACATTTTTCGATTTCAGATTTCCAAATTATGGATGTTCAGCCTGTTAAATGTAGTGTAGAGATCCCCAAATTTGAAAAAATCCAAAATCTGAAATACTTCTGAGGAGTTATAGATCAGCCTGGGTAGCATAGCAAGATCTCATCTGTAGTCTACAAAAAGTTAGCCAAGCATATTGGTACAAGCCTGTGGTTCCAGCCACTCAGGAGGCTGAGATGGAAGATCACTTGAGCCCACGAGTTCAAAGTTGGAACCAGCAGTGATCACACTGTTGTACTCCAGCCTGGCGACAGACTGAGACCTTTCCTCAAAAAAAAAAAAAAGAAAAGAAGGGAGGGTGGGAGAAAGGGACAGAGAGGAAAGAAGGAAGGAAGGAGGAAGGAAGGAAGGAAGGAAGGAAGGAAAGAAGGAAGGAAGGAAGGAAGGAAGGAAGGAAGGAAGGAAGGGAGGGGAGGATGAGGGAGGGAGGGAGGAGGAGAGAGAGATGGAAGAAAGAGAGAAAGAAAAAGAGATAAAGAGAAAGAAGGAAAAAAATCAAGAGAAAGAAAAAGAAGCAGAGAGAACAAAAGAGAGAGAAAGAAACAGAGAAAAAAGTAATAGAGAAAGAATAAAAGAAACAGAAAGAGAAGGCGAGAGAAAGAAAGAAAGAGAGAAAGGAAAGGAAAAGAGGAGGGAGGGAGGGAGGAAAGAAGGAAGGAAGGAAGGGAAAGGAAGGAAGGAAGGAAGGAAGGAAGGAAGGAAAGAAAGAAAGAAAGAAAGAA
>NW_016811820.1:4122983-4127565 GCF_001698545.2 Rhinopithecus bieti
AAAAAAAAAAAAAAAAAAAAAGAATATATAATTCTTATAAGAATTATATTAAGAATATATAATTATATCATATGGTTAATAATTTATATATGAACATATTAGTTCTATATTAATATATAAATATAATTAATTATGCATTAAATACTATTCACTATATGAATATATAAATAATATGTGAATTATGCTACATATAATTTTATATATTATAATATATGTGATTATGTATCAGTTATATACTTAATTATATAGTAAATATTATTTATACAATACTATTTATTTACTTATTCATTTGTATTTCAACTTTTATTTTAGATATGGGGGTACATGTGCAGATTTGTTACATGGGAATATTGCATGATGCTGAGGTTGGAGTATGGATTCCATCACCCAGGTAGTAAGCATAGTACTCGATAGATAGAATTTTTTTTTTTTTTTTTTTTTGCAGGGGGTGGAGGGATTTTTTTTTTTTTTTTTTTTTGAGACGGAGCCTGTCTCTGTCACCAGGCTGGATTGCAGTGGCACGATCTCAGCTCACTGCAATCTCCACTTCCCAGGTTCAAGCAATTCTCCTGCCTCAGCCTCCCAAGTAGCTGGGACTACAGGTGCCCCCCCACCATGCCCAACTAATTTTTGTATTTTTAGTAGAGACAGGGTTTCACCATGTTGACCAGGATAGTCTCCGTCTCTTGATCTCGTGATCCACCTACCTCGGCCTCCCAAAGTGCTGGGATTACAGGCATGAGCACCTGGCCATTTTTTTGTTTTGTTTTGTTTTTTTGAGACAGAATCTCGCTCTGTCACCCAGTCTGGAGTGCAGTGGCGCAATCTCAGCTCACTGCAACCTCCACCTCCCCTGGTTCAAGCGATTTCCCTGCCTCAGCCTCCCAAGTAGCTGGGACTACAGGTACGTGCCACTATGTCTGGCTAATTTTTTTTGTATTTTTAGTAGAGACGGGATTTCACCATGTTAGCCAGGCTGGTCTCGAACTCCTGACCTCAGGCGATCCACCCACCTTGACCTCCCAAAGTGCTGAGATTAGAGGTGTGAGCCACCATGCCTGGCCGATAGATGGTTTTCTTAACCCACCCCCGGCAAACCCTGTAGTCGTCCACAATGTCTGTTGTTCCTGTGTTTATCTCCATGTGGGCTCAGTGTTTAGTTCCTATTTATAAGTGAGAACATGCAGTATCTGATTGTCTGTTTCTGCATTAATTCACTTAGGATAATGGCCTCCAGCTCAATTCATGTTGCTGCAAAGGACATAATTTCATTTGTTTTATGACTGCATAGTGTTCCATAGTGTATATGTAACACATTTCCTTTATTCTACCATTAATGGGCACCTGGGTTGACCATGTCTGTGCTATTGTGAATAGTGCTGTGACGAACATATGAGTGCAGGTGTCTTTTTGGTAGAATGATTTCTTTTCTTTTGGATAGATACCCAGTAATGGGATGTCACTGGCTCGAATGGCAGCTCTGTTTTAATTTCTTTGAGAGATCTTGAAACTGCTCTCCACAGCAGCTGAACTCATTTACATTCCTACCAACAGTGTGTAAGCATTCCCTTTTCTCCCATGCCATGCCAGCATCTGTTGTTTCTTGCCTTTTTAGTAATAGCCCTTCTGACTGGCAGGAGATGATATCCCACTGTGGTTTTAGATTTGCGTTTCTCTGATCATTAGTTATGCTCACCATTTTTTCATGTTTGTTGGCTCACTTACATGTCTTCTTTTGAGAAGTGTCTGGTCATGTCCTTTGCCCATTTTTTAATGGGGCTATTTGCTTTTTTCTTGTTGACTTATTTAAATTCCCTATAGATTCTGGATATTAGGCCTTTGTTGGCTATATAATTTGTAAATACCTTATCCCATTCTGTAGATTGTCTGTTTGCTCTGTTGATGGTTTCTTTTGCTTTGCAGAAGCTCTTTAGTTTAATTAGGTCCTACTTGTCTATTTTTGTTTTTGTTACAATTGCTTTTGGGGACTTAGCCAAACATTCTTTGCCAAGGCCTACTCTGAGAAGAGTACTTCCTAGGTTGTCTTCCATGATTTTTACTGTTTGAGGTCTTATATTTAAATCATTGATCCATCTTGAGTTAATTTTTGTATATGGTCAAAGATAAGGATCCAGCTTCAATCTTCTGCATATGGCTAGCCAGTTATCCAAGCACCATTTATTGAGTAGCAAGTTATTTGCTCATTGCTTCTTTTTGGCAGCCTTTTTAAAGATTAGATGGTTGTAGGTGTGCTTTTAATTTCTGTTTTCTATTCTTCTCATTGGCCTATAGTACCAAGCTGTTTTGATTACTGTGGCTTTATAGCATAGTTTGAAGTCCAGTAGTGATACCTCCAGTTTTGTTCTTTTAGCTCAAGATTGCTTTGGCTATTTGGGCTCTTTTTTGGTTCCATATGAATTTTAGAATAGTTTATTCTGATTCCGTGAAGAATGACATTGGTTGTTTAATAGGAATCTGTGAATTGCTTTTGGCCATGTGGTCATTTTTATGATATTGAGTCTTCTAATCCATGAGCGTAGAATGTTTTTCCATTTATTTCTGTCATCTCTGGTTTCTTTCAGCAGTGTTTTGTAGTTCTCCTTGTAGAGATCTTTCACCTCCTTGGTTAGCTGTATTACAAGGTATTTCATTTTCTTTGTGGCTATTTTAAGTGGGATTGTGTTCTTGATTTCACTCTCAGCCTGGAGACTGTTGGTGTACAGAAATGCTACTGATTTTTGTATATTGATTTTGTATCCTGAAACTTTACTAAAGTCGTTTATCAACTCAAGGAGTCTTTTGGCAGAGTCTTTAGGGTTTTCTAGATATACAATTATATTGTCAGTGAAGAGAGATCATTGGACCTTCTTTTCCTGTTTGGATGCCTTTTCTTTTTTTCTCTTGGCTGATTGCTCCAGCTAGGACTTCCATTGCTATGTTGAATAAGAGTGGTGAGAGTGGGCATCCTTGTCTTGTTTCAGTGCTCAATGGGAATGATTTGAGCTTTTGCCTGTTCAGCATGATGTTGGCTGTGGTTTGTCATAGATGGCTCTTATTATTTTGAGGTATGTTCGTTCGATATCTTGTCTTTCAAGGGTGTTTATCATGAAGGGATGTTGGATTTTATTGAAAACTTTTTCTCTTGTCTATTGAGATGATTGTTTGGTTTTTGTTTTTGATTCTGTTCAGTTGGTGAATCACACTTAGTGATTTGCATATGTTGAGTCAGCCTTGTATCCCAGTAGTAGAGACTGTGTGATCATGGTATATTAACATTTTGATGTGCTGCTGTATTCGGCTTGCTAGTATTTTGTTGAGGACTTTTGCATCTATGTTTATGAGGGATATAGGTCTGAAGTTTTCCTTCTTGTTGCATCTCTGCCAGATTTTGGTATCAGGTTGATGCTGGCTTCATAGAATGAGTTAGGGAGGAGCCCCTCCTCCTCAATTTTTTGGAATGGTTTCAGTAGGATTGGTATCAGTTTTTCTTTGTGCTTCTGGTAGAATGGAGCCCAGGAGTTTGAGGTTACCATGAGGTATGATCATGCCACTGCACTCCAACCTGGGTGACAGAGCAAGAACCTGTTTCTAATAAATAAATTTAAAAATTACAATCACAAAACTTTTAAAATAAAAGTTTTGTGAAACCATTCTTGTCACTCAGAGAGTAATTTTAAAATGAATTGGAATTAACAAAAAATGGCACAAAACCTTTATTTAATTGATACATACGGATATACATAGTTTTGGGGTAGATGTGATAATTTAATGTATTCTTGTAATTTTCAAAGATCAAGTCAATGTACTTGCGATATCTGTCACTTTAAATATTTGTCTTTTCTTTATGCACCAAACCTTTTTGACAGAAAAGGAATAATTGTCAGAAGCATAAAACCTTGTCAGTGTCAAGTTTCTGCTGACCTCTTCAGCTATTCTGGTTGTCATTTTTTTCTAGCATCAAGAAGCATTTTTTTCCCTTTGGATAAATATCAAGTTTATTCTGATTCCCAATTCACATTGGCTTGCAAATTCAGATCACACTGAAGACCAAATTACTGCCTGTGGGACAATGGTCTTTGTCTAGTTGCTAATAGGGGATTTAGCAAATAGCCCAAGAGACAGGATATGGGTCCGAGATTACACTGAGTTGCATTTTTTAATAACTATGTTAATTATAGGCTTAAGTCATATATTCAAATGCAGATATGAGAAATACAGCATTCCCATGTTTTAATTGGATCCTTAGGTAAAGAGAGTTTTAGCCACTCAGCTATTAATCCAGGCCGAATAACTCTGCTATAAATGCACTTCCTTTTTTCTGAGCTCCTTTCATTTTTTTCTCCCTTGTCTTACATCATACTCTGTGGCCTCCTGAACTTTTCCTTTTCTTCTCAGGGTACTTGAAATACTTATAACTACTTCATTAGCTTTCTTCTCTCTTAGATCATAAGCTCTCTGAGAAGAGCATCTGTGTCTATTTTATTCATCAGTGTATCACCTAACCAGCCTAGCATGGTGCCTGGTATGATATTTACCTTAAAGAAATGTTTGTAGAAAGGATGGCTGAATGGGCGGGTGGGTG
>NW_016811820.1:4129697-4131505 GCF_001698545.2 Rhinopithecus bieti
TCACGCCATTCTCCTGCCTCAGCCTCCCCGGTAGCAGGGACTACAGGCGCCGCTACCTCGCCCGGCTAGTTTTTTTTTTTTTTTTTGTTTTTTGTAGAGACGGGGTTTCACCGTGTTAGCCAGGATGGTCTCGATCTCCTGACCTCGTGATCCGCCCGTCTCGGCCTCCCAAAGTGCTGGGATTACAGGCTTGAGCCACTGCGCCCGGCCTATTTTATTTATTTTTGAGACAGAGTCTTGCTCTGTCACTCAGGCTAGAGGGCAGTGGTGCGATCTTGGCTCACTGCAACCTTCACACCCTGGGCTCAAGCATTTCTCCTGCCTCAGCCTCCCAAGTAGCTGGGATTACAGGCTCGCACCACCATGCCAAGCTATGTTTTGTATTTTTAACCTTGCCCAGGCTGTAGTGCTGGACAAGATTTCATTGTTTTGGCCAGGCTGGTCTCAAACTCCTGACCTCAAGTGATCCACCCACCTCAGTCTCCCAAAGTGCTGGGATTATGGGCATAAGTCATCATGCGCTGCCTCAGTGGTAGTTTTGATTCTCTTGGTATGGAGGTGCTTAGAAAGTGTCAGCCATGGTGTGCATGCATGTGTACACATGTGAGCATGCAGTCTTCCCCCGTCCTTTCATCTGCATTTCCACCATCTTTCTCCTTTCACCAGACAATGCCAAAAGACAACACCAAAACTCCAGTCGCTTAAAGACCCAAATCATGGATCTATAGTGGACCAACGGGTCCCCAAAACCATGGTCAGAATGACAATTCAGAATATCTCGCAGGACGTCAAGGAAGCCAGGCAGGACAAGGCCTGTCACAGACTGGACAGAAGACACAGCCACCCAGGGCTCTGCTTTATGGCTTTGCGATGTTGGCGGCTGTCCCACTCTGGGCTTACGGTTGGGGTCAGGAGTGAGGTGCTGATTTCCTGTATTTGTCACCACCCAGAGGGCATGGGGCTCCCAGTTAAGATGGATGACAGCACTTCAAAGACAAATGGAGTGAACATTGGGAAGTTAGGGAGCTGGCCAGCGGCCGTTATCTCTGAGTGTCCTCACGCCAGGGCCTAGGACCCGAAAAGGTCTCAGGGCCCCCAGGGGTTCCATGGGCCATACTTTGAAAACCACAGCAGAAGAGCATAACCAAGGGAGAGCTGTGTAGAGAAGAGCAGCTGTAAGGCCGGCGCGCTCACAGGGTTCTAGGTATAATAAAGGGCTGTGTCACCTTTCTGTTAGGGCCCAAGGGAAATTAAACGTGGCCTTACACCAACTGCAAGGGGAAAAGAAATGATATAAAAGAGAATGGAGAAGAATGATGGTTTCCTCAGTAAGGGTCATTCACTGCTGTAGAGTGCCTTTTCTCAAACTCTTTGGCTTCGGCACCCCTTTACCATGTTAAAAATGATAGATGAATGTCTTCTTTTGAGAAATGTCTGTTCATATCCTTTCCCCACTTTTTGATGGGGTTGTTTTTTTCTTGTAAATTTGTTTGAGTTCTTTGTAGATTCTGGATATTAGCCCTTTGTCAGATGAGTAGATTATGAGTAGATTGCAAAAATTTTCTCCCATTCTGTAGGTTGCCTGTTCACTCTGATGGTAGTTCTTTTGCTGTGCAGAAGCTCTTTAGTTTAATCATATCCCATTTGTCAATTTTGGCTTTTGCTGCCGTTGCTTTTGGTGTTTTAGACATGAAGTCCTTGCCCATGCCTATGTCCTGAATGGTACTACCTAGGTTTTCTTCTAGGGTTTTTATGGTATTAGGTCTAACATTTAAGTCTCTAATCCATCTTGAATTAATTTTCGTATA
>NW_016811820.1:4132002-4141749 GCF_001698545.2 Rhinopithecus bieti
TGATGGGTGCTGACGAGTTGATGGGTGCAGCACACCCACATGGCATAAGTATACATATGTAACAAACCTGCACGTTATGCACATGTACCCTAGAACTTAAAGTATAATTTAAAAAAATAAATAAATAAAAGAAGGCAAATGGCGTCACGGCATAATTATAAAAATCATTTTTACCTGGTAGAGCCCTGAAAAGCTCTCAGGATCTCCACAGGCCACACTTTGAAAACCACAGCTGAAGAACCTAACCAAGTCAATGTCCCTTCTTTGGTCTCTAGCCTTTGTTTTTATTTATTTTGGGATAGAGTCTCGCTCTGTTGCCCATGCTGGAGTGCAGTAGCACAATCTCGGCTCACTGCAACCTCTGTCTCCTGAGCTCAAGCAATTCCCCTCACTCAGCCTCCCGAGTAGCTGGAATTACAGGTGTGTGTCCCCACACCCAGCCAATTTTTTGTATTTTTAGTGGAGACAGGGTTTCACTATGTTGGCCAGGCTGGTCTTGAACTCCTGACCTCAGGTGATCCGCCCGCCTTGGCCTCCCAAAGTGCTAGGATTATAGGCGTGAGCCACCGAGCCCAGCCGGTCTCCAGCCTTTATAAAACCACACCCCAAGTATTAGCCTTGCCCTTAGAGATGTATGTTTTCTCCTCCTCTCTTTCTAAATTGCTTGGTTTTTGGTATTTTTTGTTTGGGGATGAGGTGATTATCTAATGGAAGCCTGGAAAGGTTCTGATTGGCCCTCGGGAACCCTGGCCCATGAGCCGTGTTGTGATTGCAGGCGAGTACTTCTCCTTTTGGGACCTCACTTTTCCAGCTTATGAAACACGTGACTTCAGCAGTCTCCAAGGCACTGACAGTCTGTGTTTCTCTGAGACTTAAACTGGAGAGACCAGATGCCTTTCCCATCTTTTACGGGCTAAATTGTGTACTCCAAGCAATCATATTTTGAAGCCTTAATCCCCAGTACCTCCATCTTTGACTGTATTTGGAGATAGGGTCTTTAAAGAATGAAGTTAAAATAAGGTCATCGGGGTGGACTCTGATCCAATACGACTGGTGTCCTTGTAAGAAGAAGAAGAGGTGTTTAAGGCTGGGTGCAGTGGCTGAGACCTGTAATCCCAGCACTTTGGGAGGCTAAGGCAGGCAGATCACGTCAGGAGATCGAGACCATCCTCACCAACATGGTGAAACCCGTCTCTACTAAAATGCAAAAAATTAGCCAGGTGTGGTGGTGTGCACCTGTAGTCCCAGCTACTCGGGAGCCTGAGACAGGGGAATCATTTGAACCCAGGAGGTGGAGGTTGCAGTGAGCTGAGATCACACCATTGCACTCCAGCCTGGCAACAAAGCTAGATTCCGTCCAAAAAAAAAAGAAGAGGAGATCAGGACACAGACACACACAGAGGTGAGCCCATGAGAAGACAAAGGGAAAAGGTGGCCACCTCTAAGCCAAGGAGAGAAGCCTCAGATGAAACCAACCCTGTAGATACCTTGATCTCAGCCTGCTCGCCTCCAGAATTGTGAGAAAGTATATTTCTGTGGTTTAAATCACCAGTCTTTGGCACTTTGCTATGGCAGCCCTAGCAAACTATATACACTATTTATTATGTTCTCTAACCCTGAGTCCAGGCATCTTTTCTAGGCTATTGCTTTCAACTCAGACTTACCTCTTCGTTTTCGAGATAATTACTCTAGAAGCTGAATGACCACTATTTGGGGATGTCAGCTAAATACTCTTCTGGAAGAATACATTCTCTGGGCAGCTCAGGAGCCCAGAGCCCTGACAGTTTCTGTAATGTTCATTCGCTTTGTCTGTTATCCAAGGGGAGAGAAAGCGAGACACCATGGGCATCTTCAGGGTAGAATTACTCCACCTTTGATTAAAGAGAAATCAAAGAAGAAAGTTGAGTTTGATGTCTGCTTACTCTCATGCTAAGCCTTGCAGAGGGAGAATGACTACAGCCTAGAGCTGATGGCTTCAGGAGCTGCAGTGTTCCATGGGTGGCCAAAGCTGGGTGATGGGGTCTCAATAGCCAGGACTGGGTGCCCCGGGAACCTCAGGCCTTTCTGCATCAGCACAGATGCTTATCCATTGACTTCCAGTCACTCGTGACCTCGGGGGTAAAGGAATAGGAATTAACAAAACCTCAGGCTCAGTTTTTCCCCAAAGTATGTTGCTTAGGATACAGTTTCATGGGCTGTCATAGGTCTTCTGCAAAAAAATAAAGGAGTTTTGTGAACAGACACACTTGGAAGCTTGTGACTTAAACAGAGTATAGTGGGCTTCACCGCTAAGTGCAACGTGTTCTCCCCAGCATCTTTACAATGCTGTGTTCATTACAAGTGTGTTTATGAGAAAGGGGCATTTCCCAAAGCAGTGCTTCCGCAGATGGGTTTGCTATGCTAGGTTACCCACACTACAGCAACAGCCTTTCCAGGGGATGATTGCTTGAGCCCAGGAGTTCAAGGTTACAGTGACCTATGGTTGCACCACTGCACCCCAGCCTGGGCAACAGAGACAGACCCAGTCTCAAAAAAGAAAACAAAAGGAAAAGAAAGAAACAGCCTTTCCAGATGGCCTTCAGAGCTTGCCATGGCTGCCTTGAGATACCCCAGTGGCGGGCAGTGGGCAGTCAAAGGGCAAATGACGAGAGAAGTGAGAACAGTGGAGGCCATCAACAGAGGTACAACCACAGCCTCCCCTTCCTTTTCATCTGTCAAAGAACCACAAGGCCTGTCAGGCAGAAAATAGATAACAAGACCTACTATATCCACAGTTCTTTTTTTGCTTGTTCAAATCATTGTCATTCCCTAACTGTAACGGACAAGGGGAAATAAAAGAAAGATAATTGTACAACGTAACATGCTAGTATTGCCCAATGTCCGCTCAGCTATCAGCCTGCCAATAACACCCAAACCCCCCCCCATAGACTTGCTACATCCCTCCTGCGACAGAGCCAGGTCCATAAGACCACAGTGTTATTTTTGAACGTATTTATGCCTGGTTTCCTTATTAGGAGTGATACGGCCCCCAAGCAGGCAAAAAATTGGTTCTTGAAGTGGGGCTGCAAAGAAGTTTTACACTTTTTATGTGTAAACCACAGATACAACATACAGCACTGCAAGCCAGATACAACAAGCACATCTGTGGCTATTTTAAAATTTCATAATGGGACACAGCGTATGAGATCTCGGGAAAAAAGTCTAAAAATGCCTCATTAGGAGTGATAATGAGAAAAAAAGGGCGCTGAGAGACACTGATGTAGAGTCAAGACCAGGCGTCTTTATTCCAATCTATCACCCAATGATACTTTATAAAATATAGTAAAGTGAATTCCTAGAAAAATAAAATAGAAAAAAAGAAGCAAACGTTTAAGCTCCATGTTTTTATTATTAGATTCACACCCACATAAATTTGCTCTGTTGAATTGCTAGAAATGCTTATTTATTTATTTATTTATTTATTTATTTATTTATTTATTTTTGAGATGGAGTGTCACTTTTGTCGACCAGGCTAGAGTGCAGTGACATGATCTCGGCTCATTGCAACCTCCGCCTCTTGGGCTCAAGCAATTATCCTGCCTCAGCCTCCCGAGTAGCTGGGATTACAGGCATGTGCCACCACGCCTGGCTAATTTTTGTATTGTTAGTAGAGATGGGGTTTCACCGTGTTGGCCATGCTGGTCTCTAACTCCTGACCTCAGGTGATCCACCCACCTTGGCCTCCCAAGGTGCTGGGATTACAGGCCTGAGCCACCATGCCCAGCCAATGCTTTTAAAACTTATTCAGAACTGGCCAGGTGCAGTGGCTCACGCCTATAATTCCAGCTCTTTGGGAAGCCGAGGCAGGTGAATCACTTGAGGTCAGGAGTTCGAGACCAGCCTGGCCAACATGGTGAAACCACATCTCTACTCATAATACAAAAAGTTAGCCAGGTGTGGTGTCGAACACCATAATCCCAGCTACTCGGGAGGCTGAGGCACGAGAATCGCTTGAACCTGGGGGGCAGAGGTTGCAGTGAGCCCAGATCGTGCCACTGCACTCCAGCCTGGATGACAGAGTGAGACTCTGTCTCAAAAAGTAAAAGTTAAAATTAAAAAAAATACTTACCATTTGCATCTGAACCACTGTTTGGACTGTTTTTGGATGGGGTGTAGTCCATGAGCCACACCCCTATCTGGGGGCACTGAGGGGAGAGAAGCAGGGCCTAGAAGAGGGGTCTAGAAGGGCCAAGAGGAGTTGGCTGGTGGAGAAGAAGGAAGGATTGTTTCAGAGAGAGGACCTGGGCAGAGGCAGCAAGCAGGAAGTGCATGGCACATGTGGAGTGGCCAATGGCAAGTTAGGGTTCTAGCAGAGAGTGAGGGGGCTGAGAAAGAGGGGAGGCCAGGCAGGAAGGCAGATCAAGCTGCTCCAGCCAGTAGCCAGCCCACAGTCCTGCGGGCTGCATTCACACCATGTCCTGTTAATAACCAAGTGGAGCTTCGTGCTTTGGGGTCAGTGGTCACTTTGAGAATCTGATGACATCTACCTACGCACCCTCTCCCTGAAGACATTACAAACTCAGAACATCATCTAACAATCTTGGGAGCTGGTTTTGGGATCCCCTAAAGCTTATCTAAAATCTCTAGGTTCGTTTTTATTTTTATTTTCAGTTGTATTTTGAGACAGGGTCTCGCTTTGTCACCCAGGCTCAAGTGTGATCATGGCTCACTGTACCCTCAAATTCCTGGGCTCAAACAATCTTCCCACCTCAGCCTCTCGAGTAGCGGGGGCTGTGGGCACTTGTCCCAACTAATTATTTATGTATTTATTTATTTATTTTTGGAGAATTGGGAGTTGGGAGGTCTCGCTATGCTGCCCATGCTAGTCTTGAACTCCTTGCCTCAAGCAATCTCCCCTGCCTCAGCTTCCCAAGTAGCTGGGACAGCAGGCATGAGCCACCATGCCTGGATTATATTTTTAAACTTTTTATAGAGAGGCAGTCTTGCTGTATTTCCCAAGCTGGTCTCTAATCCCTGAACTCAAGCAATCCTCCCACCTTGGCCTCCCAAAGGGTTGGGGTTATAGGTGCGAGCCACTACACCAGGCCAAAGTCACCAGGTTCACAATACCACCTAAACAGTTAAGCTGATAAACCCTTCCTATGTACTTATTCCTTCTAGCTCATGTTTATTATATTGTAACTGTGTGCTGACCCCAGTACCATCAGGCCTGCCAGATAGACACAGGACTGTCACCACCCAGAGATCATTAGCCCGGGATCCAGACATCCAGGGGCAATGCTGAGACTAAAGCCAACCCCTTCCTTTGGCAAAGCTCCCATGCCAAAAAATTCAAACATAAACTCAGGACATCCAGTCTGGTTGAAGGTCTCAGCATTGCCCTAATACACCCATAAGGCCCCCAGTGCACTGATCTCGTCCTCCTTTCCTTGACCTCTTTTTGTCTGGCTGACTCTGCATTTCTATCTCTTTTCATGGACCCTAATGAGTTTCACCGGGTAGCTATGGTGGCCAAGGACACTCAGAACCGGAATTTCATTGATGCTTGTTAGAATTGGTACCCATTTAGTGGACAATCTCATCAATGTTTGCATGGAATGTAAAAATCAGCCAGCAAATGGAAACATACCCAGAGAGACAGCTGGTGTAATTGGCCCTCACAAACACACGAGAAGTGCTCTTCTAAAAATACCAGGGCACCTCATACTGAAAGGCAGGCCAGAGACTCAATTCAGCAAGAGATGAAAACAGCCAGGACAAAGTGTTTGGATCTTCCAGTGCAATCCGGAAATCACAGAGCTTGATATTGAGGACCCAAGGGAGAAGTGCCATTTCAGATTTAAAGAAAATAAGCAAATTTGATATAGGCCACATCATTAGAATCCTACCCAAGAATACTATGTGTTGATGTTGATAAAGTAGGGTATAGGTACTTCAATTCATTTATTCTTTGAGTTATTCAGTGAGCACTTACTGGGTACCAGGCCCTGTTCTGGCCCTGGGAATGCAGGAAGGAACAGAACAGATATAATTCCTGCATGTTGCAGTGGACAATGAGCAAATAAATGTATAATTTGGAGAAAGGAGACAGAGATTGGAAGGCAGAGGGGAGATTGTTTTGCATTTTGTAGCCAGGGAACATTGTGGTGTAAGGAAGTGTTTAAGCAGTAAATCTTTTATTTTATTTTCCTTTTATTTATTTATTTATTTTTGAGACAGGGTCTTGCCTTGTTGCCCAGGCTGGAGTGCAGTGGTATGATCATAGCTCAATGTAGCCTCAACCTCCTGGGCTCAAGTGATCCTCCCATCTCTGCCTCCCCAGTAGCTGGTACTGAAGGACATGCACCACCACACCCAACTAATTTTTAACATTTTGTAGAGAGGTCTCACTATGTTGCCTAGGCTAGTCTGGAACTCCTGGGCTCCAGTGATCCTCCCTTCTTGGCCTCCCAAAGCCCTGGGATTAGGTGTGAACCATCGTACCCAGACTAATTAGTAAATCTGAATGAAATAAGGGACAAGTCTTGTGGACTTCTGGGGGAAGAAAATTCCATGTGGGAGGGATGGGAAATTCAACGGCCCTTCAACAAGAATGAGCTTGGTCCAATAGAGGAAGAACAAGGAGGCCACTGTGGCCAGAGTGGCATCAGCAAACGTGAGAGAGAGGAGGTAAGGGAAGGAAGTGGGAGGATGAACCATCTGCCATCAAGTAGATTTTGGTGTGTACTCTGAGTAGAGTGGGAGCCATGGGAAGGTTTTGAGCTAAGGTGCAATATTGGGATGGTTAATTTCATAGGTCAGTTTCACTGGTTGCAAGGTGCCCAGATTGAATATTAATTCTGCATGTGTCTGTGCTGATGTTTTCAGAAGAGATTAGCATTTAAATGGGTTAACTTGCCCAGCTAAGTTTTGTTTTTCTTTTTTTTTTTTTTTGGAGAGACAAGGGTCTTGCTTTGTTGCCCAGGCTGGACTCAAACTCCTGGCCTCAAGCAATTCTCTGGCCTTGTTCTCTCAAAATGCTGGGATGACAGGTGTGAGCCACTACATCTATCCCTTTAAAGAAGTCTTTAAAAGACCTGGAGATGTCTAGTCTAAAACAAAAAAAAGAAAAAGAAAAAAGACCAGGGCTGAGAGAGCACTTTCTTCAGATACCCGAAAAGATGCTCTTACAAGGACCATTAAGGCTCAAGATAAGGAACAGCCTCGTGTCTGGCCAAGCTTTTCCGCTGTGGAGCAGGTTGCTTTTCCACTGTTAGGAAGCAAGGTCCTGGGGGACCACCTGCAGGCTGCTGGCAGCACTGGGACCTGCCCTGTTTCAGGTTGTCCATGCATTCGTTCATTGCTGTGATACGGATGGAATTCCCATTGCCTGGTGTTGAGGTTCAAATATTACACAAGAGCCAGCCCCAGCCCTCAAAGACAGAAGGCAGTAGGTGCTCTGATGGGGTGAGAGTGTCCAGGAGGGGCCCCTGTTCTGACTTGGGTGAGTAGAATGATATCTATGACCAAGCTCAAAAACACAAGCACCTTCAGCCGAGCTGAATGCATCTAATGCATCTGTGGGTCTCTGTGTGTTGGGGACAAGGGTGAGGAGAGAATCTGGGACCATGTTAGACATGGAAAATATAACCAGAATGTAGCAAGTGAGAAGGGCTGGTGGAAACTCCTTCTCTCAGGGCCCAGACCAGGGGGAAGTTTGTGAGCCGGGGGAGCCTGTCTTTATTTCAACTTCTGACATTTTTTTCACTGTGGATTTTCTGCATGATTTTTGATTTATTAACCATTGCATCAAAATATTATTTATCTTGGCCAGGCATGATGGTTCATGCCTGTAATCCCAGCACTTTGGGAGACTGAAGTGGGTGAATCACTTGAGGCCGGGAGTTCGAGACCAGCCTGGCCAACATAGCGAAACCCCATCTCTACTAAAAATATAAAAACTAGCTGGGCATGGTGGCACACGCCTGTAATCCCAGCTACTTGGGAAGCTGAGGCATGAGAATCGCTTGAACCCGGGAGCGGGAGGTTGCAGGGAGCCGAGATCTCACCACTGCACTCCAACCTGGGCGACAGAGCAAGACTGTCTCAAAAAAAAAAATTTGTTTAGTTCAAGGAGGTGCTTACATGTGGTTCACAGAGAATGGCACTGGGAAGGTGTCAGTGAAGAAAACATAGTCCCTGCCATTCTCACTTGCTGCCACATTCCGGGTGCAGCCCAGCTCTGGGTTGGAAAGGTTTCCCAATATGGAACACTATAGTGTGATGTGGAGAGTTTGCATCGTAAAATCATAGGATGGGGCCTCAAATCATGGCCTGCCTACGCTGATCCCCTGCAAAGGGGCAGACTGAGGCTAGGCAGTTTGTCCTGGGGGCCGGGATACCTCTCCTATCAGCTGATGGCGTGGGGAAGATTCTCCCCAAATCCTTCTTATTGACAAGCAAACTTCTTTCACCAGGCAGGGAGTGGTAAAGGGAAACACAGCCAAGGAAATGAATGCGGCTGTCGGTATTTACCGGCTCATTATTTATTTATGTAGGGGATTGCTGTTCTCTCTGCTAATCTTCATATAACACGCCTTATTGCCCTCTGAGGGCCCCGAGAGGATTCTCGTAGCATTTGTAGGGTGGAATTTGTTCTTGAAGTTCTGTTTCTGGTTGCTCATTCCTCGCTCCGTTGCAAATACCAGAGAGGAAGTGAGTCATCTTGGAGACAAGCCTCTCACTCATTCCTACCAGCTGCTGGCAAATCCAAGGCATAATTGGCATTTGCAGGTAGGGTCCAAAGGAAAAAGCACATTTTTTTTGGCTTTCAGTTTGAAGTCATGTGCTCAGCGACATCAAGCATTGCGAAGGGAGCCAGTGGAGACAAAGGCAAGGCAGAGACAAAGGCGGAGACAAAGGGGGTTGGGGAGCTTGGGTGGAGGGCCCAGACCCTGCCCACATACATGGTGTGACTGGCCTCATGTCTATTAAACTCTCTCTACTACAATACCATGGTCTTTCTTTATGCAGTGGGCAGGAAGAGCCCCTCGGGCAGTGACATCTCCCCAATATTGTACATTGTATTCAACAGGTCATCTTGCAACACTCACCCCCCTCTTTCCCTCCGCCTTTTTGGAGTCTCCAGTGTCTATTACTTCCATCTTTCTGTCCACGTGCAATTGGCAGAATTTAGACTTCCTAAGGGCCGTGTGGAGCCACTGAAGATGGGGAGCACCGTGGTCAGATTTGCACTTTTGGGAGGGTACATTAGTTGACAAAAAGAATCAAACTCCGTAAAATATTTGAAGAGATTTATTCTGAGCAGAATGTGAGTGACCATGTCCTGGGACACAGCCCGCAGGAAGTCCTGAGAACATGTGCCCAGGGTGGTTGGGGTGCAGCTTGGTTTTATAGATTTTAGGGAAACATGAGACATGAATCAAATACATTTAAGAAATACAGGCGGGGCGCAGTGGCTCAAGCCTGTAATCCCAGCACTTTGGGAGGCCGAGATGGGTGGATCACGAGGTCAGGAGATCGAGACCATCCTGGCTAACCCGGTGAAACCCCGTCTCTACTAAAAAATACAAAAAACTAGCCAGGCGTGGTGGCGGGCGTCTCTACTCCCAGCTACTCCAGAGGCTGAGGCAGGAGAATGGCGTGAACCCAAGGGAGGCGGAGCTTGCAGTGAGCTGAGAACCAGCCACTGCACTCCAGCCTGGGCGACAGAGCGAGACTCCGTCTCAAAAAAAAAAAAAAAAAAAA
>NW_016811820.1:4142137-4164510 GCF_001698545.2 Rhinopithecus bieti
AAAAAAAAAAAAAAAAAAAGAAAAAAATACATTGGTTTGGTCCAGAAAGGCTGGACAACTCGAAGCGGGGGGTTTCCAGCTTATAGGTCAATTAAAAATTTTTCTGATTGACAATTGGCCGAGTTTATCTAACAACCTGGGATCCATAAAAAGGAATGCCAGCCGGGTATGGTGGCTCACGCTTGTAATCCCAGCACTTTGGGAGACCGAGGCGGGCAGATCACGAGGTCAGGCGTTTGAGACCAGCTTGGCCAACACAGTGAAACCCCATCTCTACTAAAAATACAAACATTAGCTGGGCGTGGTGGCAGGCACCTGTAATCCCAGCTACTCGGGAGGCTGAGGCAGGAGAATTACTTGAACTCGGGAGGCAGAGGTTGCAGTGAGCTGGCATCATGCCACTGCACTCCAGCCTTGGTAACTGAACTAGATTCCATCTCAAAGAAAACAAAACAAAACAAAACAAAAAGGAATGCCGGGGTTCAGATAAACGATTGTGGAGACCCAAGTTCTTATTTGCAGAGGAAGCTTTTAAGTACTAGGCTTTAGAAAGAAGAGATTGTAAAATGTTTCTTATCAGACTTAAAGTCTGTATTGATGTTAATGCTGGAGAGATATCATGAGGCCTGTCTGACCCCCACTTCCCATCATGGCCTGAAACAATCTCTCCGGTTAAATTTTAAAATAGCCATGGCTGAGGAGGAAGTCCATTCGGATGGTTGAGGAGCCTTAGATTTTCATTTTTGTTTTACATGTTATATTTGTATTTATGGGGTACATGGGACATTTTTGTTACCCGCATAGAATGTGTAATTGTTACCAGAAAGGGGTCCTGATCCAGACCCCAAGAGAAGGTTCTTGGATCTCATGAAAGAAAGAATTCAGGGTGAGTCCATAGAGTAAAGTGAAAGCAAGTAAAGTGAAAGAAGAGGAAAGACTGAGAAGAGGAAAGGAATGAAGAATGGTTGCTCCATAGATAGGGCTGCTGGTTGCCCATTTTTATGGTTATTTCTTGATGATATGCTAAACAAGAGGTGGATTATTCATGCCTCCCCTTTTTAGACCATATAGGGTAACTTCCTGACATTGCCATGACATTTGTAAGCTGTCATGGTGCTGGTGGGAGTGTAGCGGTGAGGACGACCAGAGGTCACTCTCGTCGCCATCTTGGTTTTGGTGGGTTTTGGCCGGCTTCTTTACTGCAACCTGTTTTATCAGCAAGGTCTTTATGACCTGTATCTTGTGCCGACCTCCTATCTCACCCTGTGAGAATGCAGCCCAGTAGGTCTTAGCCTTATTTTACCCAGCCCCTGTTCAAGATGGAGTTGCTCTGGTTCAAACGCCTCTGACATAATGATCAAGTCAGGCCATTTGGGGTATATCCATCATCTGAGTATTTATCGTTTCTATGTATTTGGTACATTTCAGGTTCTTTCTTCTAGCTATTTTGAAATATACTATACATTGCTGTTCACTATACTCTGTGCTTTAAAATCTTGCTGCAGAAGAGATATGGCTCATAGCTAGAAGCAGGGAGTGAGGGACACAGGGAGACTATTAGAACACTGCAGTTCTCTGGGGAAGATGATGGACTTGGGAAGAGGCAGTGGGGACAGGTGGGATAGGCTCCCGAGGAAGGAGGATGGACAGATCCAACACACAGGGGAAGGGCCACGTCTTCCCTGTAACAGGAGGGAAAGTGGGAGTCTGGTTCAGGGGGAGGCAAACTGGTTTGGCAAATAGAGGACTGAGTGACTTCCCACTGGGTGGTTTCCATTTGCTCCAGTAAATAGCAGACGACGTCATCAGCTGAAAGTGAGAAGGGGTTGGAGATCTGAGAAGAGGAAAGACTGAAATAGCTGCAGTGAAGACCCAAGAAGGAGTTTTCCAGGGAAACTTAGTGGGCTTATCTGGCTGTATGAAGGGGCCAGTTTAGGTTTGAGGACATACATTGATAGTGACACCTCTGTGTGCCTATATATTTTTCTCCAGTCATATTCGGTCGTTGGGATATTGGTTCAGAAAATGCAGGTGGTTGGTTCAATCCCAGGTTGTGGTTTGCCATGTGAGTGCAGTGAAAGGCCTTCAGTGGTGTGAGAGGTAAAATAGTAAGAGGGTGTGGAAGTGATGGAGGACAGACTATAAGCTGGGAACGAAAAGAAGAGAAACGCAAAGCAAAAATAGAGGAGCAGTATCTGCAGATGGCCAGGATTCAAATCCCAGCTCAACCCAGGATGGAGTCGGATGACTTGGAACCATTTTCTTAGACTCTCTTAGCCTCCGTTTCTTCATCTGTAAAATGGGGAGCACAGTAGCACGTAACTCATCATGTTATTATGTGATCAAATTAACAAGGAGTTAACAAATGTAATGTGCTGAAAACAGTTACATGCTAGCTCTCATTACTTTGTTGTTGTTATTGTTATTATTATTTTATTTATTTTATTTATTTATTTATTTATTGAGACAGAGTCTTGCTCTGTTGCCAGACTGGAGTGCAGTGGCGAGATCTCGGCTCACTACAACCTCCATCTACCAGGTTTTAGCAATTCCCCTGCCTCAGCCTCCCAAGTAGCTGGGACTACAGGCTCATGCCACCACGCCTGGCTAATTTTTTGTATTTTAGTAGAGACAGGATTTCACCATGTTGGCCAGAATTTTTCTGGTCTTGATCTCCTGATCTCGTGATCCACCTCCCTTGGCCTCCCAAAGTGCTGGGATTACAAGTGTGAGCCACCATGCCTGGCCATTTTTTTTTAAATAGCAATCAAGTAGCCTGAGGGCTTCCCTCCAAAGAGGTTTAGTGGGAGTAAGTGAATGAGAGAACCAGAAGAACAGGAGCCTGAGGTCAGAGTGAGATGCCCCGAATGGGGCCAGGATGGAACCATGGGAACAGGGGCTTGCCCAGGAAGATGAGGGTCAGTTGAGATAGGGAGGTTGGGACATAGCTCAGCACTGACTTGGTAGAGTCACAGGCTGGGATCTCCTGTACACTGTCGCTGTGCTCAGCCAGCGTTTCAGACCATCTACTCTATCTGGTGAAGTGAGCAGTACTAATATTACTAGAAAGGGGTCCTGATCCAGAGGCCAAGAGAGGGTTCTTGGATCTTGCACGAGAAAGAATTCGGGGCAAGTTCATAGAGTAAAGTGAAAGCAAGTTGATTAAGAAAGTAAAGGGATAAAAGGATGGTTACTCCATAGGCAGAGCAGTCCCGAAGGCTGCTGGTTGCCCATGTTTATGGTTATTTCTTGATGACAAGCTAAACAAGAGGTGGATTATTCATGAGTTTTCCAGGAAAGGAGTGGGCGGTTCCCAGAACCGAAGGTTCCTCCCCTTTTTACACCACAGAGGGTAACTTCCTGACATTGCTGTGGCATTTGTAAACTGTTATGGCGTTGCTGGGAGTGTCTTTCAGCATGCTGATGCATTATAATTAGCGTATAGTGAGCCCTGAGGATGACCAGAGGTCATTCTCGTCGCCATCTTGGTTTTGGTGGGTTTTGGCCAGCTTCTTTACCACAACCGTTTTATCAGCAAGGTCTTTATGACCTGTATCTCGTGCCAACCTCCTATCTCATCCTGTGACTAAGAACAACTAGCCTTCTGGGAATGCAGCCCAGTAGCTCTCAGCTTTATCTTACCCATCCCCTATTCAAGATGGAGTTGCTCTGGTTCAAATGCCCCTGACACTAATATCAAGTCTTAGAGTTGTAGATGAAGAAAAGAGGCTCTCCCTCCCCTGGAAGGTTAGGAAAGGGCTTCGGAATACGGTCCCTGGGCCTTGAAAAGAGGGTGGGATGTGGACGGGAAGGGCATCCCGGTATGGACACGGTATAGGCAGTCCTTGAAGTTAGAATGGACGCAGGAGCATGCAGTGAAGTCTAATATGGATGGCTGGGGAGGCGAATCTGAGAGTGTAGGTTTATCAACGTCTAATCAGACAGACCTTTTGGTATTCTGGTTTTAGCACCTTCATTCCAAAGAGTAGGTGAGGTCTCTAAGTCTGGATTCTGTGTACTTCAATCCATGATGCTAAGTAGCTGAACAGCGTTATTTCATTATGTTAAATGAAACAAGCCAGGGACAGAAAGACAAACATCGTGTGGTCTCACTTATCTGTGGAATCTAAGAATTAAAACAGTTGAACACATGGACACAGAGAGTAGGATGGTTATTGGAGGCTGGGATGGTTATTGGGGGCTGTGCGGGGGAGATAAGGATGGTTAATGGGTAAAAAAATAAAAATAGAAAGAATGAATAAGACCTACTATTTGATAGCACGACAGGGTGACTATAGTCTATAACAACTCAATTGCACATTTAAAAATAACTAAAAGAGTTTAATTAGATTGTTTGTAACACAAAGGATAAATACTTGAGGGGAGATGGATACCCCATTCTCCATGATGGGATTATTATGCATTACATGCCTGCATCAAAACACTTCACGTACCCCATAAATATATACACCTACCGTGTACCCACAAAAATTAACATTTTTTTAAGAAAAGGAGTCAGCAGAAAAAAACCATTTGAGGAGATGTGAATGGCACTGGGTAATTTGATGAGACCCTCTGAAGGATGAAGACTTGTCTGACTGATCTGCACTCTCTTGTTCGGTGTTCACACTTAAGAGAAATATAACCGTCTGTGGAGGCCCCATCTTCTCCTCCTGGGTGATCTGGGCTGTGCCTACTGGTGTCCCGGAGATGACAGCTGTCCATCATCCTCTTTGGCTGGCGTCTCTATTTTGCCCTCAGAGGTTCTGACACTGAGTGATTGCACAAGGAGGGCTGTGGGGAGGGCTCATCTCCGGGGAGTGAAGATGAACTCCCTGCTACCTCTGCCATGGAAATGAATAATTGTGAGCGGCCCGGGAAACATTTAAACCCACTGAAACCATAGCACACAACCGAAAGCAGCAAACAGGGAATGCTTTAAGCTATTAAATGCTGTGCGAACATGCACAAAATCCTATTATCCACTGTATATATTGAAAAGCTAAAAACAGCAAACTTTCTGAGATTTATAAAGCATTGTTCTTGGTTGCAACTTGAAGATTTCCATTATTGCTTCGGCTGTTGGAACCTTTAGGTAATCTCTTTCAGAAGGGGGTGAGCTCTGACAAGGCAAAGGAGAGGATGGTTGATAGCGGGAAGATCGCAACCCTTCCATGAATATATCTCCAGCACCATTTGCTCTGAATAAGGATAATCATTTCTCGCAATCTGGAAACCATGTTATTTAGAAAATTAGGGTAAGTGCAAAACAAAGCAAGAGTGGGGAAAAAAATAACTTTCATCTTAGAATATCAGGATGCCGACAAAAAGATAAATCATGCACCATTTTTTCCAATAAGATTTGCATGAGCGTGATTTTTCATGGTTACTATTCCACTCCAGTACTGATGGTAAATTTTTAAATCCATCATTTAATATAGTCCCTTTACAAGAAAGAAAACATCAAGATATCCATGCAGACTTCTTATTGCTAATGAAAATCAAGCACCTCTTTGGTTCGATTTTCCCTCTTGTAAAACTTGTATTTGCAGAAAGTATTTTTGTAAGTGTCTTGAAATCTGTATTCTACATTTTTTTTTTTTTTTTTTTTTTTTTTTTTTTTTTTTAGATGATGGCTGGCCATAGCTCCACACCAGGGGCTCTTGGCTTGGAATCCACTCATCTCCAAGGAGTCTGTGATCATATCTGAGTCTGTAAACTTGGTCAGAAATATAAAATCTATGTTGATGTTTCCCTAATCTCTAACCGATATTAGTGTTTGTTTCTTTAATGAATGTAGACTAGACATTTTTATATCACATTGTAGTTCTTGTGGCTATCTTGAAATACTTAAATATCCTCTTGACTACTCTCAAATTTATCGTAGTTAGTAAACCAAACAGTAGATCTTGTTATTTAAGGTGCTGAAGAAGCACATGGATTATATCATAATTTAAAAAAAAAAATATTTCAACATAATTGGTTTCTTTAGTAATCCTGTGCATTTTGTTTAATTCGATGCACTTAAATACATTATTTTCTGTAATTCCAGCTACTTGAGAGGCTTAGGCAGGAAGATCACCTAGAAGATACGCCGGACACAGTGTTAGGAGAGCAAGAAAAAAGTGACACCAGAAACAGTCGTTTAAAAATTTAAAAGACCATTTAAAAGACCACTCCAGGAGTTTAAGACCAGCCTGGGCAACATAGCAAGACCCCATCTCAAAAAATAAATAAAACTAAACTAAAAACATTATTCTGAGAAAGGATCCATAGTTTTCACCACATGCAAAAAGTATCTGCAGCACAGTATCTGCAGCACAGAGGTTTAAGAATCTTTAGCTGGCTTCTGACAGATTCCCTGACTGTGTGATAAAATGCAGATTCTCAGGCCCGTCCCAAAGCCTGCTATATCAGAACCTCAAGAAATGGGATATAGACATGTATGTTTATCAGAAGCTTCCCCAGGGAGTTGGGATGCAACCAACCCAGACCAGAGGTCTGTTATTGGGAACCTATGACTTGGATTATCTGCATCCCAATAACCAAGATCTCAGGATGTAGGCATTGGTAGACTTGGTCATAGAAAAACAAAGTCTTCTTACACTTCTTGGGGTATATGTGGTGGGAAAGAGAACAGAGGTTAAGCAGACCCACGTTTTGAATGAATTTGGCCGTATAACTTAATAGGTATGTGTCTGGGGCATTGTTGACCTTCGTTTCCTCATTTGTAACTCGGGAATTGTAGAAGGGCCTACCTCATGGGCTTTGTCTTAGTCTGTTTGAGCTGCCATAACAAAATGCCATACACTACGTAGCTGATAAACAACGGAAATTGATTTCTCACAGTTCTAGAGGCTGGGAAGTCCAAGATCAAGGCAGATTCTGTGTCTGGTAAGGGCCCACTTCCTGGCTCCCAGACAGTGCTGCCTTGCAGTGTCCTCACATAGTGGAAGGAGTGAGGGGTGGCTTGTTCCTCTTTCATAAGGGCACTAACCCCATTCACAGGAACTCCACTCTGAGAACCTAATCACCTCCCAAAGACCCCCATCTCCTTATCCTGTCACCGAGAGGGTCAGGATTTGAACACATGAATTTGGGGGAGGCATGGACATTCAGTCCATTCCAGGCTTGTCATAGGAATGAAATAAAATAATGCACAAATGAATATAGAGCACTTTGCGAAGTGTCCGACACACAGTAAGTGTTCAAGTCTTAGCTACTGTGGATGATGAGGATGCTGCTGCTGCTGCTGCTGCTGCTGCTGCTGATGTTCTTGACAGTAATGGGCTAGTCTAGTTAGCATTTCTGAGGCTGATGAGGGAACTGTGGTTATGGAATGACAGCAAGATCTGGCTTCCGAAGCTTGGTAGAGAATTTCGGCTGGAGGTTACAGTGCAGCTGAGAGGCCCCATTGAAGCTGATCTCAGTGTCCCTAGCATCAGCTGTCCCCCCACCGTGGGACAGGGTTGACATGTTACTGGGAACACAGGGCTGTCTGCTGATGCTCATTCAGTGATCCAGAGAGGTTACCATCATTCCTCCCTCTTCCAAATCTTGCCATGAACCAGGCATCTCATTTTCCCAAAGATTCCTTTCCTAACAGCAGGCCAGAAAGCTGTTGTCCTAACCTACGGAAACACTTAAAACACTTTGGGGAGATGTGGACACTCAGCCCATTGCAGGCTTGTTGTAGGAATGAAATAAAATAATGCATAAATGAATATAGAGCACTTTGCAAAGTGTCTGACACTTAACAAATGTTTTCAGTGTTTCACTGGGCAAGGACAATAGCTTTCTGAAGGGGAATTTTTAATGGCTCTCCAAAAGGAGGCCCCCAAGGTCAATAACAGAATGTGCCGCAGGTTCATGGACAACCAATTCCTTCACATCCTTAGAGATGAAATTCTTTGAAGAAAGATTTTCCTTTACAGAACCTCTTCTAGATTCTTGACTGGGCGTAGTGACTCACACCTATAATCCCAGCACTTTGGGAGGCCGAGGCAGGAGAATCACTTGAGGTCAGGAATTTGAGACCAACCTGACCAAATGGTGAAATCCTGTCTCTACCAAAAATATAAAATTAGCTGGGTGTGGTGGCGCACACCTGTAATCCCAGCTACTGGGGGAGGCTGAGGCCCGAGAATCACTTGAACCCAGCAGGCAGAGGTTGCAGTGAGCCGAGATTGCGCCATTGCACTCCAGCCTGGGCAATAGAGTGAGACTCTGCCTCAATTAAAAATCTCTTCTAGATTCTCTATTCCTTCTATTGGCCAATGCTATCCAAGTTCCCTTGAGGCAGTGCCCTGCCTGTCATTAAATCTACAGAAAATGTGTGAAGAACGGGTTTTTCTCTTAACCCCCAAGTGTTCCTCATAAAACCCAGGGGTGGCAAGAAAATACAGGAGCACATGGCATGTTTTGGGAGAGTCACACATGATGGACTTCAGTCGATAGGATGGATGGCGCTTCAAATTTTCCAGGACAAAGTCCTGGGGTGGTCTCTGGAGAAACCCCAAGCCAATGGTTCGTCAAGGTTTCAAGATCAGTGCTATTCAGAACTATCAAAACCCAGCCACAGGCCAGGGGAAGAGGCTCACACCTGTAATCCCAGCACTTTGAGAGGCAAAGCAGGTGGATCACCTGAGGTCAGGAGTTTGAGACCAGCCTGGCCAACATGGGGAAACCCCATCTCTACTAAATATACAAAACGTAGGTGGGCGTGGTGGCACGTGCCTGTAATCCCAGCTACTCAGGAGGCTGAGGCAAGAGAATCGCTTGAACCTGGGAGGCGGAGGTTGCAGTGAGCTGAGATTGCACCACTACACTCTAGCCTGGGAGACAGAGCGAGACTCTGTCAAAAAACAAAACCAAAAACCCAGCCACACACCCCAGCATTTTACAAAAGGGAAAAAAGGGATGCATTCAAGATAATACAATGACATTCCTATGTTTTCTCTGAGCCAGAGAGCAGAGAAACATATTGTGTCTAAGGTGGCTCTCTTTCTGATCAAGGTTTCTGTAAATGGGCAGTGTCCACACACGAATTCTGCCTAAAGACTCTGTGGGAGCCAGGCTGCGAGCTGATTGCAGCAGCAGAAGGCAGCACGTGGGATATGACATTTTAGAATTGTTCAGACAGACCCCAGGCCTAGAAGATACGCCAGACACAGTGTTAGGAGAGCAAGAACAAAGCGACACCAGAAACAATTGTTTAAAATTTAAAAGACCATTTCCCTTTATCAACTCCGCAGCTGGCTGCCATTCCAGTAAATTTCTAAAACATGAAACTGGCCCCAGCAGGGCAGAGAAGTGAACGGGATAGAGCAGGCCAGTGACATTTACAATATCCAGGTGCGATATCCAGCTTTCCTGGAAGCTGAAAATGAATTGTTTTCTGGGAGAGAAACAGAAATAACATTACTGGTTGGTCAGGACCTCGGGGAAGCCTCTTGTTTCTGGATACCTAATCTTTATAAAAGAATAGGGTTCCTGTGCGCATTTTAAAACTCTGGGCTGGGAGCAGTGGCTCCCTTCTGTAATCGCAGCACTTTGAGAGGCCAAGGCAGGAGGACAGCTTGAGACTGGAGTTGGAGACCAGCCTGGGCAACATAGTGACATCCTAATTCCACAGAAAGGAAAATAGAGGCCGGGCGTGGTGGCTCACACCTGTAATCCCAGCACTTTGGAAGGTCAAGGTGAGCAGATCACAAGGTCAGGATATTGATTCCAGCCTGGTCAACATGGTGAAACCCTGTCTCTACTAAAATACAAAATTAGCTTGGCATGGTGGCATGTGCCTGTAGTCCATGCTACTTGGGAGGCTGAGGCAGAAGAATTGCTTGAACCCCGAAGGTGGAGGTTGCAGTGAGCCGAGATCACACCTCTGCACTCCAGCCTGGCAACAGAGTGACACTCCATCTTAAAAAAAAAAAAAAGAAAAGAAAATCAGCCAGGCGTGGTAGTACACACCTGTAGCCCCACCTACTTGGGAGGCTGAGGCAGGAGGATTGCTTAAGCCCAGAAGTTCAAGGCTGTAGTGAGCTAGGATTGTGCCACTGCTCTCCAGCCTGGGTGACAGAGCAGAGACCCTGTCTCTTAGTAATAATAATAAAGTAAATAAAATTCTACACATTACGAGTCAAAATAGCAGATGAAGAGTGCTAGGGGCAAGTCACTCTGGCTCCTGGAACAAGCAAACCTCCAAATCTCAGTGGCTTATTATAGTAAAATATGTTCCATGGCTGGCAGGTAGCTTTCCTGGTGGTCATTTAGTGACTTTAGCCCCTTTAACACTGTGGATCCTCCATCATCAACAGGTGGATTCCAAAGTCTCCATGCAGTGGGAAAAAAGAGGATGGAGAATGCACACTGGCTTTTCAACCGCGGCAGGGTTGAAAAGACCCACATTTATTGCTGAGAACAAATCTTACAGCCACACTGGCTGCAGAAAACGCTGGACTGGGTGTACCCGGGAGGCTTCTGGCCTTTGCCTCTAAGAATTAGCAGGCACCAAAGCTGACATCAGCTTTCTCCAGGTGTTATCATAAGTGAATTAGGTCATCCGTGGATGGTGATACAGTTTGGTTCTATGTTGCCGCTCAAATTTCCTCTCGAATTGTAATCCCCACATGTCACAGGAGGGACCTGTTGTGAGGTGATTGGATCATGGGGCCGGTTCCCCCCATGTTGTTCTTGTGATAGGGAGTGAGTTCTCACAATATCTGATGGTTTTATAAGTGTTTGACAGTTCCTCCTACACACCTCTCTCTTTCCTGCTGCCTTGTGAAGAAGTACCTGCTTCCCCTTCCACTATGATTGTAAGTTTCCTGAGGCTTCCCCAGCCATGCAGAACTGTGAGTCAATTAAACCTCTTTCCTTTATAAATTACCCAGTCTTGGGTAGTATCTTCATAGCAGTGTGAAAATGGACTATTACAGATGGTTATAGGCCCAAGAAGGGTATCACTAGCTTTTCTTCTGGGGAACAAAACAGACATTTCCATTCAATAAAAGGGACTGATATTTGTCATTTCTTCAGTGTATAAGTATCTCCTCCACTTGTAGGATCCTCTCCTGATCAAAGCCCTAATGTTTACATTTAAAACCTGAAGAGGAAAATCCTGACTTCAGTTGTGAAGTCAACTGGTGGAGTAATTTACCAATCAGCAAATATCAAGCCTGCAGGCCCAGTTTCACATAGAAGCGTCATGTCATGGTTGTGAATGTCATTTTGTGCCTAGTCCTAAGTGAACTGGGATCTGTATTTGTCTTTCCCTGGCTTTAAATTATGTGGTATCACACAGGAGCATTGACTGGCACCATGTCCTAGAATGTCTGGTCTTCTGATGTGGCAATTTCTCCTCCCCTAAGGCCACCTCCCTTCCCAGGTTCCATCAGTAATGACTAGACTTGGCATTTTGCCCCCAAGTTCCTGGGCTCTGATACACCATCCTGGAACAGAGAACAGCATTTCTGTCCTTAACCTTACTGACATTTTAACACAATTTCAGAAACCCCAGATTTCCTGACTTCCATAGCTTCTAACCCAGTGGCTAGTCCCACATTTTTAAAAAATTAGTTGACTTTATTTGCAGTTTATGCAAAAAGAAAAGGATGGGATAAAGCTCCAAGAAGGGTTCTGAAAACATTAAATGTTGAAGTAAGCAAAGGATAACCCAGCTCAGGATGGCAGGGCCAGGGCTGTTCCTGGAGCACCGACAGCCCCGGCCACAGGCCACCACCTTCCTCTGGGACTCAGCTTGTTTCTATCTCATGAGTAGAATGGAGAGTGGATTCACTCTGTTTAAATTTAATTTATAGCTATTTTCTCACTCTCTTTTCTCTTTGTCAAGCCTGAGAATGGAGTGCATGTTGGTTTATCAGATGTAGTTCCTGCACGTACAAGTTCACAGAGGAATCACATAGGTCACGCGCCTCCTCTTGGCTGTAATAAAAGCAAGTGAGAGGCTGAAACCCTCCTATGCCTGGACCATGCTTCTTTTTGAGTTGCCTCCTGCCACAGACAGTATGTTTGGTGACTTGGTCCCAAAGGGGGCATCCAAATTTGCTATTTTATTTTATTTTATTTTATTTTATTTTATTTTATTTGAGACAGAGTTTCGCTCCACGCCGGGGTGCAGTGGCGCGATCTCGGCTCACTGCAACCTCCGTCTCCCAGGTTCAAGTGATTCTCCTGCCTCAGCCTCCCGAGTACTGGGATGACAGGTGCCCACCACCATGTCCGGCTATTTGTGTGTGTGTGTGTGTGTGTGTGTGTGTGTGTGTATGTGTGTGTGTGTGTGTATTTTTAGTAGAGACAGGATTTCACCATGTTGGCCAGGCTGGTCTCAAACTCCTGACTTCAAGTGATCTACCTGGCTTAGCCTCCCAAATCACTGGGACCTGAGGCGTGAGCCACCATGCCCAGCCCAAATCTGCTATTTTTAAACAACGACAGGCATGGAGAGACAAGTTGGAGGCCTAATAGCCTGCCCAGTTCCTCCTGCTCCTACAAGAACTGGAGAGGAGTGTGAGTGACAACTTTTCCTGTCCTCTGTTGACACCCTCCATTTTCAAGCCCCAGTGACCCTAACTGCTGGCGCTGAGCAGGCTGGCTTTCAGGCAGAGGACCCTCCAGGCCCTGGAAGCCCACGGCTCTGCTTTCTGCGAGCCTCTTACCTCTACCATTGCCTCTGTCTGCTGGAGTCCGTGCTCTGTCCACTGTTCCCAGGGATGTCTGTGGCCATGAGCACATCCCCATGGACCTCTGAGCAGTGCCAAATAATTGTACACATTCTCCAAGCCTCTGTGAACCCACTGACACCACTCGACAGCAGTTTCACTCAAGGAAATCCTTAAGCTTGCTCACCTTCAGCCAGGCTGCAGTCCAGGTGTCTGCGGGGCAGTCCAGGGGGAGAACAAGAGGGTCCTCATAGCCAGGCAGGGCAGGGAGTGGCCTGACTCACCAACAATCCATACCCGTTGCAGGCTGTACAACAGGGAAAACCAGAATGTGGACAGAGGGACACACAGTGAGCCTGGAACCCCTGTGCCAACATCAGCAGCTATCACTTCCTCACTTCCTCTGGGTCCTCACAGTCATTATCTCCAACCTGCCCCTCCCAGGGGCCCACACACAGGTGGTGGCACCACTACCACTCAGGAAACTGCTCACTTCACAGCTACACAGCTATTCTTGTGGCCAGTAAATAATAACTCCCTGGGTTTTTCTCAGCATTTACTATCATGTTAATGAGTGTTCCATACATTGTCTCATTTTATCCTCACAGCAACCCTCAGATCACCTGCTGTCATGAGCTAGTTCTTTTTTTTTTTTTTTTAAGAGACAGAGTCTCACTCTTGCCCGGGCTGGAGTACAGTGGCTCAATCACAGCTCACTGCAGCCTGGAACTCCTGGGATCAAACAATTCTCCCACGTCAGCCTCCTGAGTAGCTGGGACTACATGTACACGCCACCATGCCTGGCTAATGTTTTTAAAAAGATTTTTGCACAGACAGGGTCTTGTTATGTTGCCCAGGCTGGTCTTAAACCCCTGGTCTCAAGTGATCCTCCTTCCTTGGCCTTCCAAAGTGCTGGGATGACAGGTGTGAGCCACTATGCTTGGCCCACTCCTTTTTTAAGTTAAAAATAATTTTCGTTTATTTATTTATTTTTCATAGAGATGGGATCTTGCTATATTGCCCAGGCTGGTCTTGAACTCTTGGTCTCAAGTGATCCTTCTGCCCCAGCCTCCCAAAACACTGGGATTATAGGCATAAACCACCTAGCCTGGCCCTCAGCTGCATTTTATGGCTAAGGAAACTGAAGATCAGACATAAAAGTAGCTAGGCAACCATGAGACTTAGCCTCAAATTGTGGGAAACTCAGTAGTAATTGGCAATGATGTTGATTTAAACTCAACCAAGAGTCAGGATGTGAACCCAGTACTGAGACTCCAGGACTATCCTTCTGTAATGTCATGCCATACAATGAAGTGACAAAAGAGCTTGTGGAAAGCATTAAGCCTCATGGATCCCACATTGGTGCCCAGTTCTGGGTGATGTATTTTAGGGTCCTCTTCATCCTCTTCCTCCCATCTGCAGGGGTGGTTCTGCCCCCATTACCCAGCTGTCACCACTGGATCTCTCTCCATTTGCCAGCCCACCTGCCCTGACCTTGAGTCCTAATCTCAGGCCCTTGGGCTTGGTGGCTTGCTGCAAGGTGCTTCTCAAGCTCTGTCCACAGTTGAGAACTCTGTCCTGACGCAGACCTCATGTTTGTGCACCAGATCCAAGCTTTGTGACTTTGAATGAGGGATTCTCACATCTCATGGGCCATTTTTTAGGACCACAGGTTCAATTTCCCATTGTGCCATAGCATACCAATACACCAAAACAGCAGGAGTTGCAGCAGAGAAAGATCACTGGTCAGGGAAATGAGGAGATGGGAGGAAACCTAAAATCTGCCTCCTCAAAAGGTTTGGGATGCAGAGTTTTCCAGGGGTTTTTAAGAGGATGGGTGATTGGCTGAAGTGTGGGGATCCCTGATTGGTTGAGAAGCAAGAGGATGAAGTCCTGGGACAGGAAGATGAAGAAACTACATGCCTGTCCTGAGTTGATTTCTTGGTGGGGGTCTTCAGGTTGGTTAGCCATTCTGCTGGAATTCAGGATTTAACACACACGCGCACACACACACACACACACACACCTTAAACAATTGTTGGGTTAAAAGATGCAGTGTTAGAGATTTTATCTATAGGAACAATGAGGGAGCAGGTACTCAGTGTGCTATGTGACCCTTGAATGGTTAGCAACTACAAGGAAGTGGGTTAAAGTGCACCTGTGTACCCTGATCAGTGTCTAACCATAATTCTGCCTAAAGCCGGGCTTGTAATTCTTGTTAACCCTGTGAAGGCCACTTCAGCCTCCTTCCGGCATCTTCTGAGTAATAGAGAAGTGTTCAGGAAGTTTCCAGCCAAGGTTCTTTCCAAGGGGTATCTCAGGCATGCCTGGCTGGCTGCATCATAAAGAACAGGAAGTCCATATTAGATGGTGGCCAATGTGCAGATGTGCAGTTTGGTGTGGCAGAGCCATGCCAGCTGAGCAGTGCTGGCTTTTCCCAAGTCCTAGCCCCAAACTCTAGACAACCCAGTACCACTGTCCTTTCTGCAGACTTACGGGACCAGTAATTGGGAATGCCTTTTATTTTGCCTTTACCAATTTGAGTTCAGTTAGGGAATCTGAGTACCAGAGAGAGTGATCACAAGCTTTTCTGGCCTTTTGGGCCATATGACATCAATCATGCTATTTATTTATTTTGAGATGGAGTCTCACTCACTCTGTCACCCAGGCTGGAGCACAGTGTCATGATCTCTGTTCACTGCAACCTCCACCTTCCGGGTTCAAGTGATTCTCCTGCTTCAGCCTTCTGAGTAGCTGGGACTACAGGCATGCACCACCACGCCCAGCTAATTTTTGTATTTTAGTAGAGACGAGGTTTTGTCATGTTGCTCAGGCTGGTCTCAAACTCCTGGCCTCCCAAAGTGCTGGGATTACAGGTGCAAGCCCAATTATGGGATTACAGGTGCTTGGCCCAATCATGCTCTTTCAAGGATGTGGACAGACCAGTCCTCTTCAGATCACTGTATGCAGTCTGAACGCTCTGGCCCTTTGGTGTTGAAGACACAGAATTAAATATAATTCACTACTCTTTTATAGTTAAACATAGTTTATCTATAATTGTGCCCTACCAACTCCTTTAATCCCAGGCAAAATGCAATGAAATGACAGTAGAAGGATGGAGGACATGCATGGACAGGGGAGTGAATGCAATGTTTTCACCCTCCCTGCTTTGCCAGCTTCTACACCAAAGGTTCTAAAGTCATTTTCAGTACTTTCCTGGCTTTCTAATTTTAAGCTCTGAGGAAAGAATAAAGGCTCTGAGCCAAGCAGTGACATCCATGTCTAAATTATCTTTATATCCCTGGCAGCATTTAGCTTGGAGCTCTTAGTAAATATGTAGATGGCACTGGATTGAATAACTAAGGAAGGTAAATTGTTAGAAGTTAAAGGCATTAGGCTGGGTGCTGGGAATACCAAGAACAATAAAATGCTTACTACTTACTTAGTTGAAGCTGTTGTAGAGAAAGGACTAATGGACCGATGTTTGAACTGTCAGAGTTGGGAGGACAGAAATAGAGTGAGAGCTAGTAGATGTGAAGTAGTGGGTGGCAGGAAAGTGGGAATACAGGAGAGGAGAGGAAGGCATGGGAGCACAGAAAAAAAAAAAAAAAGGAAGGGAGGTAGGGAGAAAAGGACAAAGCCAACCTAGACATGCCTGACCCAGGCTACTTTTCAGCCAAATTTTTTTTTCTTTTTTTTTTTTTTGGACAGACTCTTGCTCTGTCGCCAGACTAGAGTATAGTGGTGCGATCTTGGCTCACTGCAACCTCTGTCTCTTGGGTTCCAGCAATTCTCCTGCCTCAGACCCCTGGATAGCTGGGACTACAGGTGCACGCCACCATGCCCAGCTAATTTTTTGTATTTTTAGTAGACATGTTGGCCAGGATGGTCTCCATCTCTTGACCTCAGGATCCACCCGCCTCAGCCTCCCAAAGCGCTGGGATTATAGGCGTGAGCCACCGCACCTGGCCTTTTAGCCAGTTTTCTAACATGAAAGCCCTGATCCTCTATGACACTCACAAGCTATCTATCAGGCTGGGTCATAAGGCTGGGATGGATTTTGTTTTCTTTGTATTCATTATGATTTTTATTTCTTTAGAGACAGATCCTTACTCTGTTGCCCAGACTGGAGTGCAGTAATGCCATCATAGCTCCCCGTAGCCTCAATCCCCTGGGTTCAAGTGATTCTCCTACCTCAGCCACCTGACTTGCTGTGACTACAAGCATGCGCACCCATGCCTAGCTGATTTTTAAATGTTTTCGTATAGATGGGATCTTGCTATATTGTCCAGGCTTGTCTTGAACTCTTGGCCTCAGGCTATCCACCCAGCTCGGCCTCCCAAAGCATTGGGATTACAGGCATTAGCCACTGTGCCTAGCCTGGGTTGAATTTTAAAATGGTGTGTAATGCCCAGACCCACGATGACCCGAAAGCAACCACCAGAGTCCAGAGACAAAGCCAAGCGGCAGGGATCGCTTTATTTCGAGTTCGAACTCAGTTCCCTCCAGCTAGGTATCCGATCCTAGGGAGAGACCCCGAGCTCGGTGTTCAGCCATCTTTTATAGTCAGACACAAACAAGTTACAGCAAGTTACAGTCACTGGGAATTTTTACAGTTGTAGGTTTACAATTGGCTGACATTTAAAGTTAAACATTAGTCAGTTGTTCATTGGTTCCCGCCCTTTGACCAACCACAAACGGCCGCTTGCCCTGCTAGGGACTTTCCAGATAACCTTGTTGTTTTAGCATTAAGGGGAGTTTCCTGACTTTTCTGACCTCTGATATTCAGTATTTTTCCAGTCCTCAGGTGAAAATAAACCAGTATTATACTTTTCAGTACATAGCAACAGCAACGAAAATCAAAAGAAAAGAAAAAAGTCCCCCCAACCCTGCTTCTGGGCTCTATAGATCAAGCTACTTTCATTCTACATTTCTTGGCTTCTCTGAACTGCTCATCACACCACACTTCATCTTAATTCCTCATCTTGTATTAAGAAAAACGATTTGCATTGACTGGCAAGAGGATCCACATATTTAGAAGTTCTTACCACCGCCATACTTCAATTGAGATATGTCTTGAGGTCCATTTTTATAAATCCCATTTCTGAGAAGCAGTCATAAATAAAGCAGAAGATTGAAATGGAATTTTTTAAAAGGACTTCAGGAGGAAAGCCGTTATGCAACCGTCCGATTTAGTGAAAGAGAATATTCATTTAAACTGGGAGGAGTCAGCTCACCATCTCCAGCACGGCAGAGAGAAACACTGAGAAGAACTCTCCTGATTTTCAGGACGGGTAGCTTGCTCCTCTGGGAGGAAGGTTACCAGAAAGACCCGAAAATGATTGTTAGGATGCAAGTAACAAATTAAAATGTTCTCTTTGCCAGAAACCTGTGTTGTTTTGAATCAGACAAAGGGCTAAAAATTTGCCTGCGCTTGGATTACCAGATGGTGCTATTTACGTAATTTATGCGCTAAAGTTCCTCCAGTGTTGCTTTTAACAATGTAAATGGATTTAAATGGCTTCCTAAGTGACTTCCTTTTGATAAAAAGAAGAATCCCTGTCAGTAGGAAGGAAGACATCAGAGAGACATGCTCCAGAGGCAGTGGGACATCACTCTCCGTGTTACAGAAACCACCATAGCTCTGCCCGTCTGGCTCAGCAAACCCAAACACTGACATTGCAACTGCAGCCAGAGAAAGTGAGGCGGTTATTGCAGGGAGCCCAGCAAGAAGAATCATGCTTAAGACCTGAACTCCCTGATTACTTGTAGGGGAGGGGTTTTTTTGTTTTGTTTTTTGTTTGTTTGTTTTTTGTTGTTGTTGCTGTTGTTTTTGACAGAGTATCGTTCTGTTGCCAGGCTGGAGTGCAGTGGCACAATCTTGGCTCACTGCAACCTCTGCTTCCCGGGTTCAAGCAGTTCTCCTGCCTCAGCCTTCCAAGTAGCTGGGACTACAGGTGCACACCACCACGCCCAGCTAATGTTTGTAATTTTTGGTAGAGACGGGGTTTCACCATGTTGGCCAGGATGGTCTCGATCTCTTGACCTCGTGACCTGCCTGCCTCGGCCTCCCAAAGTGCTGGGATTATAGGTGTGAACCACCGCACCCGGCCCTAGGTAAGGGTTTTTAAAGGCAGAGAGGCAGAAGTTACAGGCGAAGTCAGAAATCAACAAATGGAGGCTATACATTGTTTTGACCTAAAAAAGTAGGACCTTTTTAAAAAAAAAAAAAAAAAAAAAAAAACAGACTTTCTCTCTTGTTGCCCAGGCTGGAGTGCAATGGTTTAATCTCAGCTCACTGCAACCTCTGCCTCCCAGGTTCAAGCATTCTCCTGCCTTAAGCCTCCCAAGTAGCTGGGACTACAGGCATGTGCCACCACGTCCGGCTAATTTTTTGTATTTTTAGTAGAGACGGGGTTTCACCATGTTGGCCAGGCTGGTCTCGAACTCCTGACCTCAGGTGATCCACCCCCCCCCCACCTTGGCCTCCCAAAGTGCTGGAATTAGAGGTGTGAGCCACTGTGCCCAGCCAAAAAGTAGGACATCTTGAAGCAAGACCCGAAGGTCTAAGGTGGAGTCAAAGATTTTCTGATTTGTGATTGCTCCAGGAGGCAAAGCTTTGTCTAAAAATTTGAGGTCAGCAGGAAAGAATGTTAGTGCTTCCTCGTGGGGATGACCTCCTCCAGACCCCTTGGGAAGAAATTTAGAACAAAGCACTGTGGTCAGAGTTCAGTCCTCAACTCCCCCTTATCCGAGGGTTTACCTGCCAGCAAATCCATTGAGTGCGGTCTCAGTTTCTGAAAAACAACTCAGGAATGTATGCTAAGATGTTTATCTTTTTTTTCTTTTTTTCTTTTTTTGAAATGGAATCTGGCTCTGTCACCCAGGCTGGAGTGCAATGGCACAATCTAGGCTCACTGCAGCCTCCACCTCCTGAGTTCAAGCTATTCTCTGGCCTCAGCCTTCTGAGTAGCTGGGATTACAAGCACCTGCCACCACGCCCGGCTAATTTTTTGTGTTTTTAGTAGAGATAGGGTTTCACCATTTTGGCCTGGCTGGTCTCAAACTCCTGACCTCAAGTGATTCACCCACCTCGGCTTCCCAAAGTGCTGAGATTACAGTCATGAACCACCATTCCTGGCCTATTATCTTTAGTTTCTATAGGGAACATCTCATGAGCAACTTCCCTGACTGTTGTTTTAAGCCACTATTACCTTCTTGGTTATCAAGTTGCTCACTGACTTCTTAGGGCTAGCTAGGTGCCTGGAATGTCCTATGAAGGAACTCAAGATGTTCCTTTATTTCCATGCTTGGGGGGAACCCCCAGGCTCCAAAGAGGGATCCCTGCTGCATCTCACCTGAGGGAAAAAAACAGGGATGCCCCCAGTATAGGGCATTCAGGTTCTATGGGGCCTGATGCTTCCACAGCCTGGGAGACCCTCTTGACGATACAAAGGTCAAGCCTTGAAAGGAGTCCGTGCAAATGAGGCTCCTGGAGCTGAAGTTTCTGGAAAGCCCATCTGTCCTCAGGAGATCGCTATAGGGGCTACTGGAGCCTGTGTGGCCCCAGAAATCCTTGTGAACCAGAATGTCAGGAGGTGCTGGTCACAAACACGCAGGGACCCATCAAAGCATTACTTAATCCTGGGCTCTATGACTCCCCTGCACACGCACCCTTTTTTAAGGTTGAACTTTAAAAAAAAAAATTATTTTTTTAATAATAAAAAAATTGGGTTCATAGGAAAATGGAGCAGAAGGTACACAGATTTCCTATATACACTCTGCCCCTCAACACATGGAAAGCCTCCCTCTTTATCAACATCCCCCATCAGAGTGATGCATTTGTTATAATCAATGAACCTGCATTCACATAACATTATCACCCAAAGTCACAGTTTATAGTAGGGTTCACTCTTGGTGTTGTACATTCTATGGGTTTAGACAAATATATAATGATGTGTATCTACTATTACAGTATCATACAGAGTAGTTTCACTGACCCCCAAATCCCTCTCTGTCCGCCTATTCATCCCTCTCCCCAACGCCTGGCAACCACTGATCTTTTCATTGTCTCCATAGTTTTACCTTTTCCAGAATGTCATATGTACAGTTAGGAAGTATGCTATGTAGCCTCTTCAGATAGAGATGAACTTTTTTCTCCTGTATTCCAAGCATACATGACAAAACATTGTGAAAATTCTGTTTTTGTTTTTCCTAATGTAACCAAACCCAAGTTCACCTGCTCACTCCTCTAAAGCCAGACTTGAGAGACAAGGGTTGATGGGAAGAAAGGCATGTTTATTTGGAGAGCTAGGAAACCAAGAAGATAATAGTGAACTGGTTTTCTGAAATACCATCTTAAGTTTTTCAAGTTTGCTGGAGGGTTTTTTGGGTTTTGTCTTTGTTTTTGTTTTTGTTTTTTTGAGACAGAATCTTGCTATGTCGCCCAGGCTGGAATGCAATGGCACAATCTTGGCTCACTGCAAGCTCCCCCTCCTGGGTTCACACCATTCTCCTGCCTCAGCCTCCCGAGTAGCTGGGACTACAGGCGCCAACCACCACACCAGGCTAATTTTTTGTATTTTTAGTAGAGACGGGGTTTCACCGTGTTAGCCAGGGTGGTCTCGATCTCCCGACCTCATGATCTGCCTGCCTCGGTGACCCAAAGTGCTGGGATTACAGGCATGAGCACCGTGCCCAGGCGGCTGGAGGGTTTTATGGGAGAGGGATGTGGGGAAACTGTGTAGAGGCTGGGATCGAGAAGCAACTAGGATGGCAGATAATCTGGGCACCAGCAACAGTCCCCAGTGGTTGGGAACTTCTTCGTCCTTGGTTAGGTCCCAATGCACCTGTAAATCTTTAACAAAACATAGTGGTGTACCTGCTTCCCCTGTAATCCCAGAGTTAGGTTCAAAACTATATGATTGCTGCTTTGCATTTTGTATCAGTGCTCTCAAATTATCTTAACCTGCATGCAATAATGGGTAAATTTCTCTTAAACAAAAATGGACTAGTTATGTTAGTTTCTTGCTGTTTCACTGTTACAGTAAGAGACAGTGGTGAAATCTCCATTAACTTCAGGTATCTATGTGCATATGCTTTCAGGAAGAAAGCTTCTGAAAATAGACCACAGGCTTTCACAGGGAGGGTTTTATTTTTTACTTTATTTTATTTTATTTTATTTTATTTTATTTTATTTTAAGATGGAGTCTTGCTCTGTTGCCCAGACTACAGTGCAGTGGCGCCATCTCGGCTCACTGCAACCTCCACCTCCTAGGTTCAAGCGATTCCTCTGCCTCAGCCTCCCAAGTAGCTGGGATTACAGGCACCTGCCACCACACCCGGCTACTTTTTTGTATTTTTAGTAGAGAAGGGATTTCACTGGTCTCAAACTTCTGACCTCAGGTGATCTGCCCACCTCAGCCTCCCAAAGTGCTGCTGGGATGACAGGTGTGAGCCACTGCGCCCGGCCTACAAAATATTTAAAAATTAGACATATTAGTGTTCAACTGTGGTCCCAGGTTCTCGGTAGGCTGGGGCAGGAGGATTGCTTGAGTTCAGGAGTTTGAGGTTACCATGAGCTACAGTCATGCCACTGCACTCCAGCCTGGGAAACAGAGTGAGATCCTGTCTTTCTTAAAAAAAAAAAAAAAAAAAAAAAAAAGCGGGGGGGGGGGGGGGGGGCGGCGG
>NW_016811820.1:4167223-4177543 GCF_001698545.2 Rhinopithecus bieti
AAAAAAAAAAAAAAAAAAATCAAAGGAAAAGATTCAAAAAAACGTCTTTCTGCTGCCTAGAGAGGAGTTTTGGACAAATTAAAGGAAGTATTAATATACCCAGCAGTGGTTCAGGTCTGATCAGGCAGTGTCTCTCTTCCATGATCTAGAAAACATTCCCAAATTCATTAGGTGAGGAATTCCTGGCAGTCTCCAGAGGATTCCTCAAGAAAGTCATCACTGGGGTAGGCAGTCTCTGCAGTCTGCTGTTTTCTGTTAGCAGAGGCCATAGTCCTGCAGACCGGGCCATGGTCTCTCGGGATGCCAGAGCTGAAAGAAACCTCGGCGATCGTCCTCTGTCATTTACAGATGAGAAAATAGTTCCAGGGGGAGAATGCATGTGCCTGACTTCTGGGAGAAAGGGAGCCAGTAGCCTTTCCCCACTAGAGAGTAAAATGATTAATCTTTCCTGGGTCTATCTCAGCTCGTGCTAGAGAACATCTCCCCACTGATTCCAGGGAGGGCTGGGCTGGCTGGTGTCGACGTACTGTAGGGTGGATTTGCAACAGAAGGGGTGCCGGGGAACAGCGTTCTTAGAAGCACCAGGGTGGTTCTGGGTTTGTGGGAAGAGAGGTTGGGCAGAGACTCAAATTTAGCTGGTGTTGAGTTCTATAAGGGCCCTTGGTTGAAATATTTTAACTTTCTCTGCCTGGCATATTGTATCCTCTAGTCTATTTTCTTTTCCTTTCTTTAATTTGTTCCTGTTTTCCCACCTCCTAGGCCCGCTTTCCAGACAATTCCCCTGCTTACTCCCTCCAGCCCTCTCCATTCATTAGTGTATGCACACATTCACTCATTGATTAAGAACTCAGAACTCATTGGGTACTTACTTATGTTCCAGGCACAGTGCTGGGCAGTAGGGACACAGGATGACACAGTTCTGTCCTCATTGAGCTAACAGCCTAGTAAAGAACGGAGAAAGTAATTTTTTTGCACGCCCGTATGCTGGTAGGCTCATAAAATTACAACTGTGATAAGCGCTATGCTGGCATGTTATAGGGAGCTCTGCTTTTATCTGGGGCTTTCTTACGTAAGTACTGATGGAGCTGAAGGCCAAAGTTTGATTAGGAGTTAACTAGGCAGATGGGGGAGGAGTGTCCCGGGTAGCAATGGGGCACAAGGAAGGATAAAAAGAAACATCTTGGGGTTGGGGGGAGCTGCAGAGATAAGGCCGCAGGGGGAGGCTTTGAAGACCACATGAAGATTGAGGATTTATTTTCAGAGTGGTCGGTGGGAGCCATCGAAGTTTGCAGGGCCGTGGAATGGTCAGTTCCACCCTGGCTGCTGAGTGGAGGTCAGACTGAATGGAGTTAGATTCGGAAGTAATGGCTGTGGTCCAGGTGGGAGATGGTCGTAGCTTGCACCAGGGTGCTGAGTGAGGAGAAGATGATCTGGTGGTCATAGTGGATATGAAAGGAAGTGGATGCAGTTGAGCCATAGTGAAGAGGCATCATCTGTAGGACTTGGTGATGGATTGGCTGGTGCCTAGGGAGGAAGTGGTGAGGATGGTGCCTGAGTTTCTTTCTGGTATAAGCAGCTTCCTTGCTGAATTTGAGCGACGGGGGTGGTGGGGAGAGAGGACTCACTGTCTTTCTGCTCCGGGCCACCTGCTGTAATAGCATGCAAGCTCTTTCGAGAGCTGCCCCCTGTTAGTGCCTTAAAGATCCCAGGAAAAGTGGCTTTCACATAATCAGGGCACCCACTGTTCTCAATCTAATGACACGGTTGAAAATGCTCACTAGAATATTTTGGCTGCAAACCTACTTATGCCTGAATGATACTTCCTGCTGCTTTTGAGAAACTCCTGGCCTCTAAAAGTCGTAGGACAAGACCAGACCTTGAATATTAGAATTCTGTGACATGAGGTGAGAGCAGCCCCCTTACTCTTAGGGCAGTGGATTCCAAAGTGGGGTACACAAGATGATGTGGACCATTAGAGGGAAAAGAGGAATATATTAGCTCTCATATTGTAATGTTCTAATTTTTGGATTTCTATATATCTATAAATTTTTCATGTGTAAAGTATATTAGCATAGTAGTATGTGCATGTACTGAAAAATGAATAAAGTAAACATATTGGAGAAGGTATGCTTTACATTTTTAAACATCGAAAGTGTTTGGAGCCCATAGCCTATGAGAATAGTGAATATAAATGAACCAGTCATGTTGGTTTTGATGGCTTGGCCTCCTCTTTCCTCCCTGGCTGCCTAGGCTCCTCAGTGACAGGTGCCCAGGGGAGCAGGTGGCCTGCACAATACCTGGCACCCTGCATCCTCATTTGTTGCCTGTGGCTCTTCCTGGGGTCCCTGAAGCTACCATCCAGCTGTCCAGGCTGTGGCAGAGCACAGCCCTTGCTTAAATTATTTCAGCTTCTGTAAAATTGAGTCATCAGATCACAACCCTGGAAACGATATTAGAAGCCTTCTAAGCTGGTGGCTCCCAAATGTGGCTACACATCTCAATCCCATGGGGGTCCTTTTTACATACACCCCCAGGTGCCTCAACTTCATCCCTGGGGAATGTGATTTATAGGGCTGGGGTGGGATCCAGGTGTTTGTGATGTTATTTCATTTTATGGATGGATGGATGGGTGGGTGGGTGGATGGATGGATGGATGGATGGATGGATGGATGGATGGATTGACAGGGTCTTGCTCTGTCACTCAGGCTGGAGTGCAGTGGCATCATCATAGCTCACTGTAGCCTTGAATTCATGGGCTCAAGTGATCCTCCTGTCTCAGCCTCCTGAGTAGATGAGACCACCACCCTGTGCCACCACACCTGGCTAATTATTTAATATTTTTGGTAGAGGCTGGGTCTCACCATATTGCCCAGGCTGGTCTTGAACTCCTGGCCTCAAGTAATCCTCCTGCCTCAGCCTCCTAAATTGCTGGGATTCCAGTCATATGCCACTGCACTGGGCCTAATGAAAGTATTTATTGAATGATGAAGCTGAATGTATGAATAAAACATGTATCAAAAGATGTAATTAAACCAACGTGCCACTGAAGGCTCTCCAAAATGATTAAAATCAGTCCCACCCATTGACATTCATCTCCCATAGTGTCTCTTCTTCCAGGATCATCAACTGTCAGGAAGCAGAACAATGTGTCCTGCCTAAGACTTCCCAGCCCCCCCTAGAGTCTTGTGATGGTTCATTTGCCTCATCTCCCCATGCCCCATAATTCCAGAGGCCTTGGTAGGTTAGGCAGGCCCTTTTGGGCCAGTAATGAAGCTGCAGTATATCCAGTGGCTAAGCAAGTCCCTGAAGACTCTCCCAAAATGATGAAAATCAAATCACACGCCTCGGACCATTTCACCTCCTAATAAGGTTGTCCTCTTCTTCCAGACCATCCACTGTCAGGAAGCAGAGACAATGTGCCTGCCTAAGACTTCCAGCCCCCCCAGAGTCTTGTGAAAATGGTTTTCGTCTTTGCCTCCATCCCTTAACGCACTATTCCAGAGGCCCTGGGAGGTTAGGGGCAGGCTTTTGGCCCAGTGAATGAAGCTTCAGTATATCCAGTGGCTAAGCAGGAAAGCTAGGAGTCATTCATAACCCTCCTTCTCCTTCCAAGCCATATCCAATCTATTGTTGATGATTTTGCCTATTAAAAATCCCTCAGCCAGGCACGGTGGCTCACACCTGTAATCCCAATACTTCGGGAGGCTGAGGCAGGTAGATCACTTAAGGTCAGGAGTGATCTACCAGTCTGTTGACCAGTCTGGCCAACATGGCAAAACTCCATCTCTACTAAAAATACAACAATTAGCCAGCCATGGTGGTACACACCTGTCATCCCAACTACTTGGGAGACTGAGGCAGGAAAATTGTTTGAATCTGGGAGGTGGAGGTTGCAGTGAGCCGAGATCATGCCACAGCCTTCTAGCCTGGGTGACAGAGCAAGACTGTCTCAAAAAAAAAAAAAAAACCTTCAAATCTATCTACATCTCTATTTTGTTGCTGTCGCTCAAGCTATAAGCTCTTCTTCCCTGCAAAATAGCAAGGCCTTCTTGTTTTCTCCATCTCCCCTCTTCATGCTGCCAGTCTTTTCCCCACAGTTCAGCCAAAGTGATCTTTTCAAACCCAAACCCTTCAGTGGCTTCAGATGAATTTCTTAACATGACCTCCAGATCATTGCCTGGTGTGGACCCTGCCTACCTCTCCAATGTTTTCCACTTCTCTCCTCTGTTCCATCCCTACTTTCTGAATCCATTTTTGGCATTCCAGCCACATGGCTATTCTTTCAGCTCTTTGAATATCCTCTGTGTATCTGTGTATCTATTGCTGTGTAAGCCCAAATTTAGTGGCCTCAATAACAATTGATTTGATTAAGATTCTGAAGTTTGGAAGTTTGGGCTGGGGTCAGCCAGGTGGTTCCTCTGCTCCACATGGCGCTGGCTGTGCTCATGCACGCACGCACGCACGCAACGGCATGCACGCACGCACGCACGCAACCCACTGATGGGTTGTCTTGGGGGTGTCCAGTCTCACATGGCCTCACTCCCATGCCTTGGTCTTCAGCCATGATGTCTGGAATAGCTGGACCTCTATTGCTCCATTGTCTTTTATCCTTAGCTTCCTTACAGCCTGATGGGCTCAGAATTCCAAGAGGAAGAAAGTGCAAGCCACAAAGTCTCTAAGGCCTAGTCTTGGGTTGTGTGAGACGTCATATCTACATTCTGTTAATCAGTGGAAGTCATAATAAAGTCAGCCCAGATTCAAGGAGAGAGGAAATAGGTTCAGCCTGTTTATAGGAAGAGCAAAAAAGTCACATTGCCAACGAGCGTAGGTGGAATTGTTGCTGCCATTTTTGAGTACAGTCCAGCACACCCTGCTCTCTCCTTCACAAGGTCATTGCAATTGTGCTGGCTGCCTCTGGGCTTGGGACTGCTGCCCACTTCCTCTACTCAGCTCAGCCTAGCCCTTCAGACTTCACCTTAGTATCCTCTCCTGGGGGATACTTTCTCTGAGCCCACTGGCCGCATCCCTATGTTACATGCTAGATTTTTAGCCCTGTGTTGTTTTCCCTCAAGGAAAAGCTCCCTTTGTGATGGTGCATTTCCGCCTGTGATTCTTTGATTAATGCATTTCCCTTGCTAGATTACCCACTTCATGACAGCAAGGACCTTGTCTGCTAGCACCTCTCATCTCATCCCCCTGCCCTTCCCAGTAGGCCCTGAATGGATCATTTTTTGATGAACAAATAAATTAATAGATGAGCATCTGTTTCTGGAGTCACCATACCTCCTGGAGGCCCATATCCATTTAAGCATGGCCACTTTCCCACTTCCCTAGCAAGGGGTCACCAAGAACCCTGCGGTGGGTTCTTTGCCCCCAGGAGTGATCCCAGAGCTTGGAGCATGCCCTCCACTTGGCCCATTCCAACCCATCTGGAAGGAGTCCTCCCTCCACTGTGTGAGGACCCACAGCCTGGGGTGCTTTCCATTTGGGCACTTCCCTCTGCTCTTCCTCCTTGGCATCAGAGACATGCCAGTCAGGGTCTGGTTCCCACCTTTCTATGCATTTCCTTTCAGTATCATTTCTTCAGCCTGCCTAGGAACTCACCATGTGGGCTGGTAAACACTGATGTAGAGAACAGATCCACAAGACCCTTTCTTGGGACCAGCTGTCCTTGGGATACTCATAGCTGGGTCTTATGTGTTGTAGAAACAGAAACTGGATCACTCCCTTTAGAGGGAGGGTGCCCCTTTTGCTTCCAGACCTCTCGGGTGGACTCGGAGGCCAAGGTGGAATATCACTGCTTCCAGGAATACCCCTCCATAGGGGACTTAGCTGGACTGTTGGTTTATTGCTAAGGCTCAAAGCCTTCAGTCCACTTTCTTGCATTTCTTTCCTTCTGCTATGTAGGCCTGGTTGCTTAACCACTGGCAGACTTCACATCAGCTTATCGTCACTTAGAGCCAGCCCATGAGCTCTGCCGGTGATCACTGCCAAGCAACATGGAGCAGAGCCTTGGGCTTAGAGAATCACTTGTCTCCCAGGCTTCTTCCAGTGTCCCTTGCACAGCCATGCTGCCACATGGCATTGTGCAGCAGCAGGCTTTGACCTCCTACCCTAGGATATCATTGGTGCCACTCCAGATCCATGGAACTTCCTCTGGATATACGCATACACCCAGCTCTGTCCTCACTGTTTCCCCCGATCACTGTGGTCACAATGCAGGTCAGAGGCGCCAACCCGGCACCTGGAGTGAGGGACAGGGCTGTGGCTGAGGAGGAGCCAAGGGGTCTACAGGCTGTTGGTCAGCTCTCCCTGGGCAGGAGAAGCCAGTGTCTGCTGCTGTCACATGTGGTGGAGGGTGTGGTTCTGACTTCTCCCCTTACTGATTGTGGGGTTATATAAATCACTTACTTCACCTCTCTTACCCTCAGTTTCCTCATCTGTGATGAGCTGATGAGGGAGTTGGTGTTTGGTGTTTTCTGTCATTACTGGACTGGTCCTGGGGTCGGGAGCAGGCAGAGCGGGTATACTTGCCTCTCTAAGGGAAGGGAGCTGTGAAAGTGGAGAGCAGAGGAGAGGTGAGCAAGAGGAGCCCTCGTTTTCTGTCTCACCCAAGAGGTGCTGCTAATGATAGTTCATGCTCAGGATTTTAAATCCAGTCTGCATCACTGGAGGTGATGAGCTAAAGTGCAGAGTAGGCTGGGGCGGGCAGGATAATGACCACTATGCATGCCCGGCAATGGCAATGTTGTGGGCATCCAGGCCAGCAGCAGGATTCCTGGGCAGGCACTGACCCTGGCAGTTCACCCTGGGCTTGCTAGACCCCACAGTGGGGCATGCTTTCAAGATATCTGCCAGCCCAGGAGCCCCTGAGTCCTCCCCAGACTTTACAGGGAGAGCTGAGGGACCCTAGGTCAATGCCCACTGAGTGTGCTGGCTGATATCCACACCACAGAGCCCAGGATAGGAAGTCCGTGTCTCTGCCACACGGGACAGATGTGCTGAGCTTCCTGCCACATGTCTGTTTGCCATCTCCCTCCCCTTGCTTAAAAGGCTTGGTATCCAACACAGGGCTAACACAGCCAACATCTGGCTCCTCCATCCTCTCACCTCCACTCCTAACAGCTACATCCACTTGAACACTCTTGGCAGTTTGGCTGCACCCCAGGCGTGAAAGCCATTCTGACCTTGGTCTGGATGGCTTATGGAGGATGTGGTGCCAAGTCAGCCTGGCTTGTGGGTTCTGTTCCCACTTGGCACCTCCATTCTCATGACGGGGTTTCAGGCTTTTGCTAAGGTCTCTTATGCACCTGTGTCTGTCATCCCTGCTAAGTAATGAGTCCTTGAAGAGCTCTGCTGTGCTTCCATCCATCCTCCTGAGCCTCCCCAAACTGAGATTCACCCCCACATCTACTTTCCCCCATCTATCTATCTATCTATCTATCTATCTATCTATCTATCTATCTATTTTTATAACAGCTTTGTAGATATATTCACACACCCTTACAATTCATCCATTTAAAGTGTGCCACTCAGTGGTTTTTTTCAGTATGTTTGAGCTGTGCAAAGTTCACCACAATCAATATTAGAATGTTTTCATCACCTAAAAAGAAACCCCAAACCCATTAGCAGTCAGTCTACCTTCCTCCAGCCCCCCGCCCACCACCTTCCAAGCAACCATCAATTTATTTACCAGACATTTCATATAAATGGAATCATAGAATATATAGTCCTTTGTGACTTGCTTATTTTGCTTAGCATGCTTTCCAGGTTCATCCATAGTGTAGCATATATCAATACTTCATTTTGTTCCCAAATAATATTCCATCATACGGATATGTTACATTTTGTTTATGCATTAATCAATTGTTGGACCTTTGCTTAATCGAAGGTCATGAATTTTTACTCTTATGTTTTCTTCTAAGAGTTTTATAGTTTTAGCTCTTAACGTTTAGGTCGTTGATCCATTTTGAGTTAATTTTTCATATGGTGTGAGGTAGGAGCCATGTCCATTCTTTTGCATGTTGTCCCAGCACAGTTTGTTGAAGATATTATTCCTTATCCCACTGAATTGTCTTGACACCCTTGTTGAAAGTTAGTTGACCATAAGTGTGAGAGTTTATTTCTGGACTCTCAGTTCTATTCCATTGATCTGTATGTCTGTCCTTATGCCAGTACCACACTGTCTTGACTATAGTAGCTTTGTATTGAATTTTGAAGTTGGAGAGTGAAGTCCTCCCAGTTTGTTCTTTTCAAGGTTGTTTTAGCTATTTGAGGTCCCTTGTTTTTCCTTATGAACTTTAGGATCTGCTTGCTAATTTCTTCAAGGAATCCAGCTGGGATTTTTATGGGGATTGTGTTGAATTTTTAGATCAATTTTGGGTATATTACCATCTTGACAATGTTAATTCTTCCAGTCCTTGAATGTGGTACATCTTTTCATTCATTCCCTGAGTCTGGCAACATCATTGTGAGACCAATTCTTTATATATTGTCCATCCCTTGAAATTCAGCCGCCTTGTTTTAGTCTCTAAGACGCCAGTTTCTTGTCTCTATTCCCAGGCCATTTGACAACATTTGGCCTCCTTGACTTCCTTCCATGGCCAGCAGCTGGGTCTAACCTAACATGCTAGGGCACCTAGCTGTCTAGTCCCAGATCAAAGAAGTCTGGAACATCTATTCTCTACTAATCACTTAGCCCACAGTTCCTCCTGGAAGAAGCAAGCAAAGTGAGGATTCTTGCTTTATGGGAGAATTTTCTATCTGTATCATTTCCCTGTAGTATGACCAAAGTTGGGAAATAGAAACAAAACATCATACACACCCAAACAAATTTTGCCACCAAATTCAGTCAACAAAAGTCAAGAAGCGAGTATGTAGACACTCAAAAGTGTCCCAGTATTCTTGCTGTGGTGGTTACTGGGAGACTAAAGGTGGAATGGCTTGAAGTGACTCATCTTGGGGTGAGCCCACCTGAGTCAGCTCACCTGCAAAAACTGTCACTTATGCAGAGCATACAGTGTCTTCACAACAGAACAGCCTCACAGGTCCCTCACAGAAAGTTTTCTGTCATTTTCCTTTTTTTCTACTGGTACTGGGAACTTCATTTCCATAAATTAATTTTTTCTTGACAATAAGGTTTTTCTTTTTTATTTTCCCACCTGGACCAAGAGAAGTTGGATAGTCCAGCTTTCCTTTTGGAGCAGGGCCTTACAGCCTAGGTGCCTGCCATCCCTGTGCAGAGGGATGAGAAGTCCCACGTACTTGGGCTTTTGCATCCCTCAAAGGCAGCCATCATTGCAGCCTTCCTTCTGAATAGTTCAGTAATAGCAAGCGACAGCTGCTCATGATGGCATTGGAGTGGATGCTTCCAGAAGACTTGGCATCTGTACCCATAGGACTCCAAAGAAGATCATATTAACAGTGTAGAACTAGGCTGGGAGTAGTGGCACATGCTTGTAATACTAACACTTTGGGAGGCCTAGGTGGAAGAAACGCTTGAGGCCAGGAGTGTGAGACCAGCCTGGGCAACATAGCGAGACCTCATTTCTACAAAGAATATTTAAAAATTAACTGGTCATGGAGGCACATACCTGTAGTCCCAGCTACTTGGAAGGCTGAGGCAGGAGGATCACTTGAAGCCAGGAGTTCAAAGTTACAGTGAGCTTTGATCACACCACTGCACTCCAGTCTGGGAGACAGAGAGAGACCGTGTCTCAAAACAAAACACACCACAGAACTAAATCATTATACACAGCTTGTGCTGATATGAATAAAGAAGATCTGTTTCTTAGTATGAATTTTCCATTCCACATTGGCAGGGCACAGCTTCAGCCAGGTGGGAGAGGCAACCTTCAGGAATGTCAATTGTGCATTATTCAGAACTTAAGAAAACTCTTGTGCTGCCATGGTCAGCTGAGGTTTATGGGCCTTTCTTACCTAGAGGTGGATTTTATATCCTGAGCTGTTGTTTCTATAAGAATTCTCCCAAGCCTCTTTTTTGTATGGTTTAGTCAGGTTATGTTAGACCATACTGCAGTAACAAACCAGCTTTGAACTTTCATTGGCTTGCTTTATTTATTTATTTATTTATTTATTTATTTTATTTTTTTGAGATGGAGTCTCGCTCTGTCGCCCAGACTGGAGTGCAGTGGCCGGATCTCAGCTCACTGCAAGCTCCACCTCCCGGGTTTATGCTATTCTCCTGCCTCAGCCTCCTGAGTAGCTGGGACTACAGGCGCCCGCCACCTCACCTGGCTAGGTTTTTTTGTATTTTTTAGTAGAGACAGGGTTTCACCAGGTTAGCCAGGATGGTCTCGA
>NW_016811820.1:4177819-4184054 GCF_001698545.2 Rhinopithecus bieti
GGGATTACAGGCTTGAGCCACCGCGCCCGGCCTGCTTTATTTATTTATTTATTTATTTAGAAATAGAGTCTTGCTCTGTCACCCAGGCTGGAGTGCAGTGGCATGGTCTCAGCTCACTGCAGCCTCCACCTCGCAAGTTCAAGTGATTCTTGTGCCTCAACCTCCCAAGTAGCTGGGATTATAAGCGTATGCCATCATGCCTGGCTAATTTTTCTATCTTTGATAGAGACGGGGTTTCACCATGTTAGCCAGGCTGGTCTCCAACTCCTGACCTCAAGTGATCTACCCATGTAGGCCTCCCAAAGTGCTGGGATTACAGGCATGAACCACCGTGCACAACCTCTCATTGGCTTTATATATTAAAATGTATTTCACATGTATGCAAAGTCAGCTGAACCATTGCTTTTGGGCTTGGGGAGGGGGCATAGCCTCTGGGAATTTCTTTTTCAGGCTGATGAAATCTTTGTACCCCTAGGTATGGCTCTGTGGGGGCAGCATGGAGGTCCTTCCTTGCTCACGGGTGGCCCACATTGAGCGGAAGAAGAAGCCATATAATAGCAACATCGGCTTCTACACCAAGAGGAATGCTCTCCGCGTTGCTGAGGTCTGGATGGACGATTACAAGTCTCATGTGTACATAGCGTGGAACCTGCCGCTGGAGGTAGGTATCACCAGCCTTTCCCCACCACCCCAGAACAGTGATCCTTACTGTTTGGTCACAATTTCTTTAATAAACCAATCGTTCTTCCCCAGAAAATGCTCATGCTTAGAAAAATTATGAATGCATTGGCCGGGCGCGGTGGCTCAAGCCTGTAATCCCAGCACTTTGGGAGGCCGAGACAGGTGGATCACGAGGTCAGGAGATCGAGACCATCCTGGCGAACACGGTGAAACCCCGTCTCTACTAAAAAAATACAAAAAACTAGCCAGGCGAGGTGGCAGGCGCCTGTAGTCCCAGCTACACGGGAGGCTGAGGAAGGAGAATGGCGTAAACTCTGGAGGCGGAGCTTGCCGAGATCCGGCCACTGCACTCCAGCCTGGGCGACAGAGGAGACTGCGCCTCAAAAAAAAAAAAAAAGAAAGAAAAAAAAGAAAATTATGAATGCATTTCAAAGGGGTTCACAGAAGTCTCAGCTTTAGAACTCCTGCCTAACGCAAGGGCTAGCACAATAGAAATGTCTTTAAATCCACTTACAGAGATTAGAAGAGTCTTATTGTGTTAATCCCAGTCTTATTATGTTAATCTGGCTGCCCTGCTCCTGATCATATGCTATGTCCACAAAGTTCTTGCCCAGATATTTGGCAGCAGACCCTTCATCCTGTCACTGTGTGTGACTTCCCATGGAGCTCCAGCTGCCCTGTGTCATATGCCTTTACTCTATGTCAAATCCCCTAGTTCTTCAGCTCTCCTCCGCATTCTGCTCAGAAGATGGCCCAAGGAAATGTCCATGTTACTGCAGTCCCACTGGAGTGTCGTGCGGTAGTTGTACATTAGCGTGGTTTGAATCCCAGCTCTATCATTTGTGAATCAGGAGATCTTGACCAAATCCACTCATCTGCTCTGTACCATTCATCCCTTGGTATCCCCAGGGAATTCGTTCCAGGACTCCCTGTGGATAGCAAAACTCACAGATCCCCAAGTCCCTGATACAAAATGGCATAGTATTTGCATATAACCTAAGCATAACCTCCCGTCTATCTATCTATCTATCTATCTATCTATCTATCTATCTATGGCAGCACAAAGTTTTTTTTTTTTTTCAATTTTATTTTTCCATTAGTTATCAGGGTACAGGTGGTATTTGGTCACATGAGTAAGTTCCTTAGTGGTGATTTGTGAGATCCTGGTGCACCCATCACCCGAGCAGTATACACTGCACCATATTTGTTGTCTTTTATCCCTCGCCCCCCTCCCACTCTTCCCCCAAAGTCCCCAAAGTCCATTGTATCATTCTTATGCCTTTGCATCCTCATAGCTTAGCTCCCACATATCAGTGAAAACATATGGTGTTTGGTTTTCCATTAGAATAATACTCTCTAATCTCATCCAGGTCATTGCAAATACTCTTAAATTATTTATTTTTATGGCTGAATCATCTCTAGATTACTTATAGATAATACAATGTAAATGCTATGTGAATAATTCTTATGCTTTATTTGCGTTTTTTTATTGTTATATTGTTCTTACTGGGCTTTTAAAAAATATTTTCAGTCTGCAGTTGGTTGAACCAATGGATGCAGAAACCGTGGATATAGAGGGTCAACTGTGCCTTATTTTCCTCAGCTGTAAAATGAGGATAATAGCAGATTCTCCTTCCTGGGGTAATTGTAAGAACTAAATGAATTCATACATGTGGCATGCTGAGAGTGGCACCTGGCACAGGGTGCATAGTTTGTCCTATGCTGCACAGTGGCGTAACTTGCACCCTCAGCCACAGGTCAGTTTATCTCCTCAGCCAGAGCACCCATAGGTGTCTGAGCCATGCTGGAAAGTCACCTGGAGTGGTGCCCATTGAGAGATGGCAACCCCTATGTGTCAGGAGGCTAGAGCCCGGAACAGAAGAAATACGGTTGGATATGTGCCAGATTTGCGGGTCAAGAAGATAAAAGTGAGGAATTTATTCAGTGTTGTTATAGGTTTTGAAATACATTCTCGAGAATTAAAAAACCCCTTCTGGCCACTTAGCACTTTTATTAAGCAATTAAGTGCTTTCAGCCATTATTATTTAAATATAGGTAACATTTGTTGAGCACTTACTATGTCCCAGGTACCTAGCAAGTCGTTATTTGTAATATCTCATTTAATTCTCATAACAACCTCATGATGTAAGAACTGTCTGCCTCAGTTTCCTCATCTATAAACACGGATTGTTAAAATTTACCTGATAGGACGCCTGTGAAGATAAAATAAGGCTGAGAACACAGCTTAGCAAATATTAAGTGTTCCATAAATGCTAGCTTGATATGAACATTTTATGATGTTCATTTTACAGATGAAGAAATTGAAGCTATGAGAAGCTAAAAGGGGCTTGCTTAAGGCCCCACAAAAGCACATGGGCAGGGATGTCAGTTCAGGTCCTCATACAAAACGTCACCCCAGCCCTGTGAAATAGTGAAATCGGTATTATTATTATTCCTGCTTTGTAAAGGGGAATTGTTTATTTTTTTGAGATAGGGTCTCACTCTGTCACCCAGACTGGAGTGTAGTGGCACGATCTTTGTTCCCTGTAACCTCCATCTCCCAGTTTCAAGCCATCCTCCCACCTCAGCCTCCTGAGTAGCCGGGACCACAGGTGTGCGCCCTCTACCTGTCTAACTTCTTTTTTTTTTTTTTTTTTTTGAGACAGAGTCTCGGTCTGTCGCCCAGGCTGGAGTGCAGTGGCCGGATCTCAGCTCACTGCAAGCTCCGCCTCCTGGGTTCACGCCATTCTCCTGCCTCAGCCTCCCGAGTAGCTGGGACTACAAGCGCCCGCCACCTCGCCCGGCTAGTTTTTTTTTTGTTTTGTTTTGTTTTTTTTTTTTTCAGTAGAGACGGGGTTTCACCGTGTTAGCCAGGATGGTCTCGATCTCCTGACCTTGTGATCCGCCCATCTCGGCCTCCCAAAGTGCTGGGATTACAGGCTTGAGCCACCGCGCCTGGCCCTAACTTCTATATTTTTTGTAGAGATGAGGTTTTGCCAGGTTGCCCAGGCTGGTCTCAAACTCTTCGGCTCAAGCAGTCCTCCCACCTCAGCTTCCCAAAGTGCTGGGATTACAGGCGTGAGACACTGCACCTGGCCTCAAGTTTTGACCTGGAATGGTGGTGTGACTTAGAGTTACAAATAACTCAAGTCTTTTGACTGTAGCCAAGTGCTTTGTCCATGACCGCAGACAATCTCTTGTCCCAAATGCCAGTGGTAACCTACCAGGCTTTTTAAAAATGACCATTAGCTCACGCCTGTAATCCCAGTACTTTGGGAGGCCAAGGCGGGCAGATCACCTGAGATCTGGAGTTTGAGACCAGCCTGACCAACATGGAGAAATCCTGTGTCCACTAAAAATGCAAAATTAGTTGGGCATGGTGGTGCATGCCTGTAATCCCAGCTACTCGGGAGGCTGAGGCAGGAGAATCGCTTGAACCTGGGAGACAGAGGTTGCAGTGAGCCAAGATCGCACCATTGCACTCCAGCCTGGGCAACAAGAGCCAGACATCATCTCAGAAAAAAAAAAAGACCATTTCATGAATCATGCTAAATATATTAAAACAAAGAGTTAAAGGTTACTGCTCAGGGTTGTCTTTGAGATTGAATAACTTTGACATTTAAAGAGATTTCCCTTTAAAGTCACTGTTTGACTGCCCAAGTGATCTTAATGACATAATTGGAAGTCTTCTCTTAGGCCCCCCAATGCATCCTGTCTGTGCTAATTCCTGGCCATCTTGCAGCTGAGTCTGTGGAGTCATATTTCAGATACTTTATTTTCCCTGTCAGCACACAGCAGCCATTACAGGTTCATTTCTGTAAAAGCAGAGTGAATTATTCATTAGAACATCATTACAAGCTTTGCAATGGAAAATTATTTTCACTTCTGCATATAATGAACTTCGCAAAGAGCCAACGAAAGGAGAAATTTTGCAGGTATAGGAAAGAAAGACAGGAGGTGGTTGTAGGCATTTCTTTTCTTGTCCTAATCAAATAATTCCTCTAATAATTGTCTCTGATAGTTACTAAGGAAATGTGGAAGAGAAGAAACTGAGAATGTAAGTCGTCAACACCAATGTGTCCCAGAAATCCATTTGCACAACAATGATAAGGATGGTTGGCTTGGCTGCGACCTTTGTTGCTGCAGGTTCCTGACTTTGCTCAGGAAGGAGGGTTCCCTGGCCTGGGTCTGGATGAGTCAAATAGGTCTCCTTAAACCGCCCTGTCTGCCAGGTGCGGTGGCTCACACCTGTAATCCTAGAACTTTGGGAGGCCGAGGCTGGCCGATCACTTGAGGTCAGGAGTTCAAGACCAGCCTGGCCAACATGATGAAACCCCATCTCTACTAAAAATACAAAAATTAGCTGAGCATGGTGGCATGAGCCTGGAATCCCAGCTACTGGGGAGGCTGAGGCAGGAGAATTGCTTGAACCCAAGAGGACAACGTTGTAGTGAGATGAGATCACACCACTGCATTCCCAGCCCGTCTCAATAAAACCAGAACAACAACAAAAAAAACCCTTCTGAATAAGCATAAGAGGCATAAGATCTTCTCTTTTTTTTTAGACAGTCTCACACTGTCGCCTGGGATGGAGTACAGTGGCACGATCTCAGCATACTGCAACCTCTGCCTTCTGGGTTCAAGCAATTTCCTGCCTCAGCCTCCCAAGTAGCTGAGATTATAGGCACCCGCTACCATACCCAGCTAATTACTTGTATTTTTAGTAGAGATGGAGTTTCACCATGTTGGCCAAGCTGGTCTCGAACTCCTGACCTCGTGATTTGCCCGCCTCGGCCTCCCAAAGTGCTGGGGTTACAGGCGTGAGCCACCGTGCCTGGCTCAGGCTTAAGATCTTCTATGTGAAGCTTTCCCTGAAAGTGACTCCACCTGTGCCCCACTCTGGCCAGAGCTCCATAGTCACTAACACCCCTTGACTTCTCTCTCTTTTCAGAATCCGGGAATTGACATCGGTGATGTCTCTGAAAGAAGAGCCTTAAGGAAAAGTTTAAAGTGTAAGAATTTCCAGTGGTACCTGGACCATGTTTACCCAGAAATGAGAAGATACAATAATACCGTTGCTTACGGGGAGGTAAATCAGACCGTGCATGCTTTTGGCTTGGAATGCTGTTCAATATGCTGTAGGTTGCTTTGCTGGGGAGAAATAGAGTTGCTCATTCATTCATTCAATGAGTGGTTTTTGGAGGTGCCGGCCCTGATAGCAAGATTCTGTCTAGCCAGGGGGTTGGGGTAGGGAACAAATGTGATGAATGTTATAATGGACTATGGATAAAAGACTATGACAGTCTTCTTTTCCTGAGATATGTGGCAGATAGTGAATCCTGTTTGGGAAATTTTGACTTTGAGGTCCTCTGAGACCTGTGAATGGAGATATTGAGAAGGAAGTTTGGATGTAAAGAGAGGCAGGGGGGTTGGAGTCCTCCATTGCTCTGTGCTGTGGGTTGGAATCACTTATCATCAAAGAAAGGAGGAAATGTTCTCAGATTGTCTATGCTGTGATCGTATCACCTTTCTTTTTTTTTTTTTTTTTTTTTTT
>NW_016811820.1:4184153-4192016 GCF_001698545.2 Rhinopithecus bieti
GGAGTCTCGCTCTGTCACCCAGGCTGGAGTGCAGTGGCCAGATCTCAGCTCACTGCAAGCTCCGCCTCCCGGATTCACGCCATTCTCCTGGCTCAGCCTCCCGAGTAGCTGGGACTACAGGCGCCGCCACCTCGCCCGGCTAGTTTTGTTTTTTTGTATTTTTAGTAGAGACGGGGTTTCACCGTGTTAGCCAGGATGGTCTCGATCTCCTGACCTCGTGATCCGCCGTCTCGGCCTCCCAAAGTGCTGGGATTACAGGCTTGAGCCACCGCGCCCGGCCTCGTATCACCTTTCTAAACCTGAAAGCAAAGCGATTTTTCTCTTATTACAAATACCATCAATATGCATTTGAGAACATTTTGAAAATAATAATACTAGGGGTGAATAGTTGAGTGCTTTTGAAGTACTGGGCAGTATTCTAAGTGCTTTTTGCATACAAATTAATTTCACCTTCACCTTATGAGAGATTAGCGTTACTTCTGTTTTCTTGATAAGAAAACTGAAACTTAGAGAAATTATCTAACTTACCTAAGGTCACAGAGCGTGTAAGTCACGAAGCCAAGATTGGACGTGGGGATCGAGATAACATGTACACTTTGATGTATGGACCTCTGGACTCTGTGTATGTGTGTCTATGTGTGTGTGTGTGTGCATGTGTATATACCCATGTATTTTTTTGCTAAAACGATTCCATTCACAATGCCTAATCGTTTGAAACTTTACTCAATAATATGGAGGATATGTAAGTGTATCATGAAATACTTTTTGTCAGTAATTAATGGCCACACATGGTTCCACTTTTTGTGTAAGCTGGACTTTGCTTGAGAACATACACACTGCTGTCTTTTCCAATTTTAAAATATCGCAAGTACCATTGCTGAGAACATCTTCGTACAGAAACACTCACGTGTCCACCTCGTTCTCCCTTGCGATGCCTGTTTGAGATAGAATCGGTGACACGCAGTCAGGCCAAGGAGCAGGGAGCCCAGTGCTCTCAATTTGGCTGAGACACCCCATTAGCTCTGCAATCTGGTTTTCTTCCCTGGGACTCCCTGTGATTACCGGGTTAGAGCTAAGAAGAATCCCTTTGACTTAAGAGTATTGACATTTTTCTACAACTGTAGATTTTCCTATTCTTTGCCTGCTGCCTTTTAGAGAAAGTAAATCCGCCACAGGTTAAGTCATCGGGGTGTAGAGTGGTGACCCTCCTGAGCTGGAATTTGGAATGGGATGCTCACGTCTTGCAAGGGCAGTCTCTAGGGCGGTTAGGGATACATGAAGACTGGAGCCAGCCTGCTGGGTTCAAATCCTAGTAGGCTGTTACCAGCCATGTGGGTCCTCTTGGCAGCCATTCCCTCATCTATAAAATGGGAGGAAGGAGAGTATCTCCTCTCCAGGGTTCCTGGGGGTATAAAATTAGCTGTGATATGTAGAGTTCTTAGAACAGTACCTGGCATGGCCAAGTGCCGTGGCTCATGCCTGTAATCCCATCACTTTGGGAGGCCAAGGCAGGCGGATCACTTGAAGTCCGGAGTTCAAGACCAGCCTTGTCTCTACTAATATATATATATATATGTGTGTGTGTGTGTGTATATATATATAAAAAATACACACACACACACACACACATATATATATAACTAGCTGAGCATGGTGACTGGTACAGGTAATCCCAGCTACTCGGGGCTAAGGCAGGAGAATCGCTTGAACCCAGTAGGCAGAGGTTGCAGTGAGCTGAGATGACGCCACTGCGCTCCAGCCTGGGTGACAGAGTGAGACTCTGTCTCAAAAAAAAACAAAAGTACCTGGCACACAGCAGTAGTTATTAATAGATATAAACTGCCTTGCCTTTTCTTCTCCAAAATAAAAGCATGAATTTTTTTTAAATTATCTAAGTAATATTAAATATAAAGGAAGAATTGAACAACAATGGGCAGTGAATGGATTATTCCTAAGACAATTGGGTCAATTGCCTAGCTCTTTGGAAAATAAATCAATTTAGATTCTTACAGCTCACCATTTACCAAAGTAGATTTCAGATGAACTGTAGCATTACATGAAAGAAATGATAAAATAACCATGCGGAAATAGTCATGAATCTCATCTCTGAATGAAGAAGGGCTTTCTTTTGTTGTTGTTGTTGTTGTTGTTGTTTTTTTGAGACGGAGTCTCGCTCTGTCGCCCAGGCTGGAGTGCAGTGGCGCGATCTCAGCTCACTGCAAGCTCGGCCGCCCGGGTTCACGCCATTCTCCTGCCTCAGCCTCCCGAGTAGCTGGGACTACAGGTGCCTGCCACCACGCCCGGCTAATTTTTTGTATTTTTAGTAGAGACAGGATTTCACCATGTTGGCCAGGATGGTCTCGATCTCTTGACCTCGTGATTTACCCGCCTTGGCCTCCCAAAGTGCTGGGATTACAGGCATGAGCCACCATGCCCAGCCGGAAGGGCTTTCTAAGAATGAAAGCCATGCAAGAAATACAAAGGAAATGTGTCATGGATCCAGGCTCATAAATATTAAAATAATCTGTATATCAACTGAGTGGAGAAATAATACACCAAACTGGAAATACACATACCACAAATGCTATAGATGAACAAATACCGTTAATATATAATAAGCTTCGCAAGTTAAGCTAATTTTTTTTTTTTTTGAGACAGTCGCCCAGGCTAGGGTGCGGTGGCGCGATCTCGGCTCATCGCAACCTCCACCTCCCAGGTTTTAACAATTCTCCTGCCTCAGCCTCCCTAGTAGCTAGGATCACAGGCACACGCCACCACGTCCAGCTAATTTTTGTGTTTTTGCCATGTTGGCCAGGCTGGTCTTGAACTCCTGACCTCAAGTGATCCACTCGCCTCAGCCTCCCAAAGTGCTGGGATTACAGGCATTATTTTAAAAATTTGATTTAAACAACAAAATAAAACATCTCCAAAGAAAATAAACAAAGTACAAGGTCAGTTACACAAGAAAAAATACACATGGATGAAAAACACATGACAATTTTAAATTTATTTCATAGTCAAAGAAAATAAAAAATTAAATACACAGAGGTTTTTTTTTTTTTTTCTATCTGCAAACGAACAAAGATTCATTTTTTGGAATATGTGTTGATACTTTATAGGCAAGGCCTTAGTAATATGACAAAAAATCATATCCTCTGTGATAGTGCAAATTGAAACAAGCCTTTTAAAAAGCAATTTGAGCCAAGTGTATTAAAAAGCTTAATAATGACAATCATAGTTTCTTCTCCACTCTTATCCCAAGCAAATAATCTGAAATAAGGACAAAGATTTGAGAGTAAAATTGTTCAGCTCAGACATGTTATTTTTGAGGACATTTTTTTTTAATTTCACTTGAAGATTAGTTGAATATAATGCATTCATGGTTTGAGATATTTTATAGCTGTTATAAATGGTACGTACGAAAGTTTAATGACATGAGAAAAATATTGATACCATAATGCTTAAAAGGAAAAACTCAGGATGATAAAACTCAATTTGCTGCTATTTTAGATTGGAAGCAAATGTGATAATAGCATTGGGAAATGCAGAAGATACTTATAATTATATTGGGTAGTAAGTAGGACTTTGGGCAGTTTTAGGGGTGGGGGTACTTTGTCATGCTTTTCCAACTTTCACTAATGTTAGGTGATACTTTTATCATTAGAAGAAAATAGTTACTAAAAGGAAACAATAAAATGATGACCAGCCTGTGTCCCCCAGGCTGGGTGCAGTGGCACAATCTTGGCTCACTGTAGCCTTGAACTCCTGGACTCAAGCTATTCTTCCACCTCAGCCTTCTGAGTAGCTGAGACTACAGGTACACATCATCACACCTGGCTAATTTCTTTTTTCTTTTTTCTTTTTTTTTTTGTAGAAATGAGGTCTCACTATGTTGCCAGGCTGGCCTTGAAGTCCTGGCTCAAGCGATTCTCCCACTTCGCTTCCCGAGTATCTGGGGCTATAGGCACAAACCACCTAGGCTAGAAGACTGCCAGAGCTGCTGTGTACAGCTCCACAGTCTGTGCACCCCACAACTCCAGGAGCTGCCTTTGACATCAGCCACAGTATAAATGATGTCCCTTGAGCCATACAGTGGGAGTGGCATTGGAGGTGACATTGTGATCAGAGTCTGATTATTTGGGAGAGAGAAGCCTTTTGGTTTTACAGACTTTCTTTTTAAAATAATAAAATCAATACATACAGTCTATTGGCAATATACAGATGAAAACTAAACTTACTCCAAATCCCAGTTCCCAGATACAATCAATGTTAACGTTTTAAGGCATCTGGTTCTATTACTCCTTCTCTACCTGCTGAGTGTCACCATTTACAGATATACATTTCAGATAGACTATAGTGTTAAATGAAAGAAACCAAATTAATCAAAAACCATTTTTTAGATAGCTCTTCCTTTTAAAAAAAAAAAAAAAAAGAGAGAGAGAGAGATAAGGTCTTGCTCTGTTGCCCAGGCTGGAGTACAATAGCATGATCATGACATACTATAGCCAGGAACTCCTCTGCTCAAGCAATCCTCCCACCTCAGCCTCCCTAGTAGCTGATACTACAGGTGTGAGTCACTGCTGTTGGCTCTAGACAACTTTTTTTTTTTTTTGAGGCACAGCCTTGCTGTGTCACCCAAGATGGAATCCAGTGGCACAGTCTCAGCTCACTGTAGCCTTAAACTCCTGGACCAAAGCCACCCTCCCACCTCAGCCTCCCAAGTAGCTGGGACTACAAGCACATGCCACCATGCCTAGCTAATTTTGTTTATTTTTTGTGAAGTTGGGGTCTCACTATGTTGCCCAGGCTTGTCTCAAACTCCTTAAGCAATCTTCCAGTCTAAGCCTCCCAAAGCACTGAGATTACAGGCGTGAGCCACCACACCCAGCCTACATATGCTTTTAACGCTTAGGGCAGGAGTCACCTCTTAGCAGTTATCTCTGAATCCTTAGAAGGGGTAAAGAAGTTCTCCTTGGCCGGTCGCAGTGGTTCATGCCTGTAATCCCAGCACTTTGGGAGGCCAAGGCAGGTGGATCACAAAGTCAGGAGATTGAGACCATCCTGGCCAATATGGTGAAACCCCGTCTCTACTAAAAATACAAAAATTAGCTGGGTGTGGTGGCGGGCGCCTGTAATCCCAGCTACTCGGGAGGCTGAGGCAGGAGAATCACTTGAACCCAGGAGGTGGAGGTTGCAGTGAGCCGAGATTGTGCCACTGCACTCCAGCCTGGTGACACAGCAAGACTCCATCTAAAAAAGAAAAAAGAAAAAAGAAGCTCTCCTTGTTGGCCCTAGCATATTTCAGTCATTGCAGTAGACCGTGGACTACTTCAGGGCAGGGACTATGTTATTTGTGTTTTGCTCATTAAATTTAGTACAGTGTCAGGCACTTACTAGGCCTTCAACAAATATGTATTAAATTACTGAATGATAGATTTGATTGCAGAAACATTAGAACAAAGTTTAAAAGCCTGGCAGTCTCAAATCATGACGTAAAGCAAATACTCTGTTAAAACATTCATGTCCTTAATATGTAAACAGCTCTCAGCTAGGCACCGTGGTTAACACCTGTAATCCCAGCACTTTGGGAGGCTGAGGTGGGAGGATTGCTTGAGGCCAAGAGATGGAGGCTGCAGTGAGCTATGATTGCGCCCCTGCACTCCAGCTTGGAGTACAGAGCAAGACCCTGTCACTCAAAGAAGAAAAACAAGGATTTAAAAATCTACTCGAGGTGTCTCAGGCCTGTAATCCCAGCACTTTGGGAGGCCGAGGCGGGCAGATCACGAGGTCAGGAGATCGAGACCATCCTGGCTAACATCGTGAAACCCCATCTCTACTAAAAATACAAACAAATTAGCCGGGGTGGTGGCAGGCGCCTGTAGTCCCAACTACTCGGGAGGCCGAGGTGGGAGAATGGCTTGAACCCAGGAGGCGGAGCTTCCAGTGAGCCGAGATCGTGCCACTGTACTCCAGCCTGGGCGACAGGGCAAGACTCTGTCTCAAAAAAACAAAAGAAAGAAAAAAAAATCTGCTCAAGTTGTCTGAGCCTAAACACAATTTGGGTACATAAAGAACAGAATGCCGGCCAGGCGCAGTGGTTCACGCCTATAATCCCAGCACTTTGGGAGGCCAAGACAGGTGGATCACCTGAGGTCAGGAGTTCAAGATCAGCCTGGCCAACGTGGTAAAACCCCGTCTCTGCTAAAAATACAAAAAATTAGCTTGGCATGGTGGCGGGCAACTGTAATCCCAACTACTTGGGAGGCTGAAGCAGGAGAATCGTTTGAACCCAGGAGGTGGAGGTTGCAGTGAGTCGAGATTGCACCATTGCATTTCAGCCTGGGCCACAAGAGCGAAACTCTGTCTCAAAAAGAAAAGAAAATAAAATAAAAGGAACAGAATGCCTTTTCCTGTCTGTTTCGATGGGGAATATAATCTGGAGGGGAATGAATATAGATGGAGAGGACCAGCGACATTACCTTTTTCCCACCCATTGGGACCCTAGGGTGCTGGTGGGATGGATACCCGTGTAGATCATAGTGCACCCAGAGATCCAAATGAGATCAGTTCTTACACGCTCCCAAAGACCCATGCCTAGTTTCACGGGTGTTGCTTTGGGGACTTTTGTCTGTTTCCTCCGTGGGTGCGTTCCAAACACCTACAATGGTGCTTAGCACAGCATACGTATATGTTTTTGAATATATAGATACTGCTAGAGCATTTTATGATAGTAAGCTTTTAGGTTTTTTTTTCTCTTTTTTAGAAATAGATCTTGCTCTGTCGCCCAGGCTGGAGTCTAGTGGTACAATCATGGCTCACTGCAGCCTGGAACTCCTGGGCTCAAACCATCCTGCCGTCTCAGCCTCCTGAGTAGCTGGGACTACAAGTGTGTGCCACCACGCCTGGTTAATTTATTTTAATGTTTTTGTAGAGATGGGGCCTCGCTATGTTGCCCACGTTGGTCTTGAACTCCTGGGCTCAAGCGATTCTCCTACCTCAGCCTCCCGAAGTGCTGGGATTACAGGCACGAGCCACCAAGTCCAGCCTAATTTGCTTTTAGGTTCTTCATGCCTTTATGCACGTAATGACCTAAAAAGCTAACCTTTGATTACCTGGTTTATTAAAACCAATGTTGGTGCTGAGGCCCACTTAGAAGCCTAACCATCTGGATAACCGGATTTTACAAGCCACTTAGAAGCCTCAGAAGCCACTGAGAAGCCTATAAGCTACTTAGAAGCTTCAGAGCCATTTAGAAGCCTAAGATCTGGGTAACCAGTGCTCCTATATGCAGCAGTTCCCTCAGATTGCCTTTCATGTTAGGAATGGAGGTGCTGTGAGGGTAGGGGCAAGCTGCCCAGGACACAGAGACCTAGGATCCATGCCATCCACCTTAAGACTTGATTTTTCTTGCTAAGGTGATCACTGCACAGACTTGAGCCCTGGTCCTCACTTAGAGGCCTTTATGGTCTTCCCATCATGAAGTTGGAACCAAGGCATGGTAGAACAGTGACTGGGCATCCACACCTCCACTAGCTGAGCTCTGATGGATCATGTTTTGTCTATTCTTGCAGCTTCGCAACAACAAGGCAAAAGACGTCTGCTTGGACCAGGGGCCACTGGAGAACCACACAGCAATACTGTATCCGTGCCATGGCTGGGGACCGCAGGTAGGAGCTCATCTCTGACCAGGAAGGAAGTAGTAGTGTCACCATCTCCGCCCTTGCAGGCCTTCTGGATAAACTTTGTTGCTGTCTACCTTGGTAGTTATTTATTCTGAGATGTTAAGAAGAAGGTAGGAGTCTTTCTGGTTATTTCTCTAAAGAAACTAGGAAAAAGATTCGTAAGTGGTTGTTGCAGTGCGCG
>NW_016811820.1:4193892-4196438 GCF_001698545.2 Rhinopithecus bieti
TTTTTTTTTTTTTTTTTTGAGATGGAGTCTGACTGTGTCCTCCAAGCTGGAGTGCAGTAGTGTGATCTTGGCTCACTGCGATCTCCACCTCCCAGGCTCATGCAGTTCTCCTACCTCAGCCTCCTGAATATCTGGGATTACAGGCACATGCCACCATGTCCAGCTAATTTTTGTATTTTTAGTAGAAATGGGGGTTTCACCATTTGGCCAGGCTGGTCTCGAACTCCTGACCTCAAGAGATCTGCCCACCTCGGTCTCCCAAAATGCTGGCATTACAGGCGTGAGCCACTGCGACTGGCCACATCAGCGCGGGTATTAACAGGATCAATGTGCAGGTTTCATAGGTGAATAAGTCACACTGTGCATATTTCAAAGGTAGATAAGTCACAGAGTCATTTGCTAACATGCAAATATATACCATATGTGCATGTACCATCATTATAACCAAATCTACCTCTTATGACTTCAGAGAAACAATTAGCAAATTTCTTCACTAGAGTCTGATTGACACATCCATCCTGAAGGAGCATCATTAGTTTGGTTGTAAGTACAAGCTGGACCGTAAATGCTGGTTCAAGAGCAAACAACTGATGGGAAGGAGGAGAATGTTTGCAGAGTGTCTTTTAAAAAAATATGTGTATCAAATGCATGGCTTCATTCATTCATTTCACTCAAGTAATATGTCCTGATCACCTACTCTAAAATGCAGCTTTTCAGAGAACACGTGTGATAACCTGAGAAGCGCAAAGCGATTAACCAACAAGTAAAAACAGAGTCTTGATAAACGAATTTCCTTTGATGGCTTTGTGCTAGCCAGCAGTGTATGTGCGTATGTGCGCGTGTGTGTGTGTACACAAAGAGCTTAGCAGAAATTCTCTAGGGTTGGAAGAAAACACATCCAAAAAAATGTCACTAGTCTTGACATTCATCAGAATTTAAAACATTACATCAGCCAGTAGTAGAAAAAGGCAAGCTACCAACTAGGAAAACATTTATATTTCAATTTCAGAGGAACACTGAAGGTGGGTTGTGAGTCGGGCTCACAGATCCTCTCTCCGGGGCTCAGTTTATTGGTCTGTAAGAGGAAGGCACTTGAGGAACTACCCTGTAAACACTCTTCATGTCTCTTGTTCTGTGAATGCCCACGTTCACGTGCAAAGTTGCCTTCATCAATTACACTCATCCCCACACGTGCCCGTATCAAGGCTCACAGGTTTTTCTCTGTGTGTAGTGGTTTTGCATTCCCCCGAGGTCGCTGCTGGAAAGAGACAGTTGCGTTCCCTCTGCCACGTCACTGCAGGTAGTTCTCATTGTCTGGATGGATACTCACCCTTCCTCCTAAGGTGGGTAAGCAATGCCAGACAGGGTACTGTTCATATCCTGAGCAGATCCTTGCAGCAACTCTGGGAAGTAGGCAGGCAGCATGAGGAAACTGAGGCACAGAGGGGCAAGTGCCCATGAGCAAAGTAACCTAGAACCCAGGCCTTCCAGCACAGCCAAGCATTTTATACTACCTGTTTATTTATTTGTGTATCGATCTATTTATTTTTTTAGACCGAGTCTTTCTCTGTCACCCAGGCTGGAATGCAGTGCCACGATCTCGGCTCAGTGCAACCTCCGCCTTCTGGGTTCAAGTGATTCTCCTGCGTCAGCCTCTTGAGTAGCTGAGATTACAGGCTTGCACCACCCTGCCCCAGCTAATTTTTGTATTTTTAGTAGAGACGGGGTTTCACCACGTTGGTCAGACTGGTCTTGAACTCCTGACCTCAAGTGATCCACTGCCTAGGCATCCCAAAGTGCTGGGATTACAGGCGTGAGCTACGGCCCCGGGCCAAGCACAGCCAAGCATTTTAAAGTCAAAGATCACCTGAGGTTAGGAGTTCAAGACGAGCCTGGCCAACATGGCGAAACCCCATCTCTATTAAAAATACAAAAATTAGCCAGGCATAGTGGCGGGCGCCTGTAATCCCAGCTGCTAGAGAGGCTGAGGCAGGAGAATCACTTGAACCTTGGAGGTGGAGTTTCAGCGAGTCGAGATCGTGCCACCACACTCCAGCCTGAGCGACAGAGCGAGACTCTATCTCAAGGTAAAAAAAAAAAGTCGAATGCGATCCATTTGAATCCAAGTTATTTATGGAGCACCATCACCATTTATAATTGGCAAAAAGTGCCTGTGGGGAGCAGGAGATTGGCTGGGAAGCCTAGACCTTCTCCTCTCCCTGAAGGTTCTCTATAGAAAAATGGGGATTCTCATGGAAAGCAATATGGGCTACAGAATCTAACGCAGGTGGCTGTGACGGCTGAGGCGGGAGGACTGCTTGAGGCCAGGAGATTGAAACCAGCCTGGGTAACATAACAAGACCCCCGCCTCTACAAAAAAATATGTAAAATGAGTTGGGTGTGGTGGCACACGACTCAGGAAGCTGAGGAGGGAGGATCACTTGAACCAAGGACTTCAAGGCTGCAGTAGGCCATGATCATGTCCCTGCACTCCTGGCTGACAGAGTGAGGTCTTGTCCTTTTTTTTTTTTTTTTTTTTTTTTTTT
>NW_016811820.1:4199039-4211296 GCF_001698545.2 Rhinopithecus bieti
AAACAGGCTTTGTGTGAGCAACATGGCTGTTTATTTCACCTGGGTGCAGGTGGGCTGAGTCCGAAAAGAGTCAGTGAAGGGAGACAGGGGTGGGGCCTTTTATAGGATTTGGGTAGGTAAAGAAAATTACAGTCAAAGGCGGGTTGTTCTCTGGCGGGCAGGAGTGGGGTCACAAGGTGCTCAGTGGGGAGCTTTTGAGTCAGGATGAGCCAGGAAAAGGAATTTCACAAGATGATGTCATCGCTTAAGGCAAGGACTGGCCATTTTCACTTCTTTTGTGGTGGAATGTCATCAGTTAAGGCGGGGCAGGGCATTTGCACTTCTTTTGTGGTGGAATGTCATCAGTTAAGGCGGGGCAGGGCATTTGCACTTCTTTTGTGATTCTTCAGTTACTTCAGGCCATCTGGGCGTATAGGTGCAAGTCTCAGGGGACGCAGTGGCTTGTCTTGGGCTCTGAGGCCTGACAATGCCCTCACCTCCAGACTTAGTCTGGGGCAGACTGCTATAAACTTGACCTTCCTTACCTTTCTGTCTGGAGCCTTTTTTCCTCTATAGTCCCTCCCTCAAGCTTCTGCCCAGTGGGACCGTGATAGACCAGCAGGAATGCCTGGATGGCATAATTTCACGACAACATGGTCGGAACTTTTTTTTCTTTTCTTTTCTTTTCTTTCCTTTTTTTAGAGACAAGGTCTCGCTGTGTCGCCCAAACTGGGGGTCCAGTGGCACAATCATAGCTCGCTGCAGCCTTGACCTCCTGGGCTCAAGAAATCCTCCCATCTAGGCCTCTCAAGTAGCTGGGATTACAGGCATGCATCACCATGCCCAGCTAATTTTTTTAAGAAGTTTTTTTGTAGAAATAGCGGTCTCCCTATGCTGCCCAGGCTGGTCTGGAACTCCTGACCTGAAGCAGTTCTCTCGCCTCTGCCTCCCGAAGTGCTGAGGCGACAGGTGTGAGCCCCTGTGCTTGAGCCTGTGGTTAAAATTTAATGAGGGCTTTCCCTCTGAAGGTGACCACTTCCTGACTCCCTCCCCAGGCAGGAGGCAGATATCAAGTCTCCTTTCCCTCTGGGAGCTTAGTGGCACTCCCAGCACAGTGTGGTACCTTTGTTAGGAAATGGCTGGGTTTCATCTTTCCCAGCTCCACCTGCGTGCGGAACTTTTCCAAGTGAAAGCTCCTGCCACAGAGCTGATTAGATTGACTTGATTTAGAACGGCAAACTGAATTAGGCTGCTCATGGCTCCCCCGGCTCTGGGATGGACACTTGTTAAGTGGGCCCCGGTTGCTTTCCGTCACCTGCTTTTTAGAAAGTCAATCTGATGTTGCTTTCTGTTCAGCCACGTGTCCTGAATTAGAGAACACTTGGCATGGCTCCCCAGCTGCCAGGCTGCCCCTCTACTCACTCATCAAAGCTCCCCTGCTTCCCAAACCCACTCCTTCTGTGCAAGGAGTCCTGTCACCCAACCGGAATCCTTCTAAACTGCTTCTCAAAGTGCCATGGGTGCAAACAGCAGCAGAATCAGAGCTCCTATAACCAGGCGGCTCCCGGCAGAAGGAATTGGTGTTCCACGGACATTGCTAGCTTAATTAATGGACTCTATGTTGTAATTTATTATCAAACAGCAATTAAACAGAGATAAAATAGGCACTGAGGAGGGTAATTTCCTGTCTTGCAACATGTGTTTGTCAACAAGATGTAAACGGTTCCCGGCCACTCGGAGAGCCTTGCTTGCTCGGAAATGTTTGTCGCCTCAGTTTTGGCTGGTTACTAATTAGAATTAGACAAACATCCGCTTCTTTTGGAAGCCTGAGTTTTATTTAAAATACAATGTCAAGGCCGGGCGCATTGGCTCACGCCTGTAATCCCAGCACTTTGGGAGGCCGAGGCGGGTGGATCACTTCCGGTCAGGAGTTCGAGACCAGCCTGGCCAACATGGTGAAACCTCGTCTCTACTAAAAATACAAAAATTAGCTGGGCATGGTGGCGAGCACCTGTAATCCCAGCGACTCCGGGAGGCTGAGGCAGGAGAATCGCTTGAACTCAGGAGGCAGAGGTTGCAGCGAGCCAACACCATGCCACTGCACTCCAGCCTGGGCAACAGAGCAAGACCCAGTCTCAAAAAAAGAAAAAAAAAAAAAGGTCAAGGATGCAGTAGCAGCCTTAGTGTTGGCTTAAACCCATTTGGAGTGGAAGTTCTTGCCTAAGGAGGCCCACAGACCCCCAGTTCTACTAGGCTGTTGCCCTCCTGTGCCCAGGCCCAGGGTGGGTCCCCAAGCTGGAGCAGCCACAATGAAACCAGGACACTTTGGCTGCCTTGCACAGATAGCACCCTCCTCTGCCAGGCCCTTCTTGCTGCACCTGTCCAGACCACAACCTTCTCCAGACTTCAACCTTCTCCTGCCACAGCTTCTGATTTCTCCAGAAAGGCAAAGGTGCTATCAGGAAGAAAGAGGGGGCTGGGGGGCAGCACTGTGGCATCTTTCTTAGCCTTTAACTCCCCCAATGGCTCTGCATCTGCACTCTCGGGTCCCTGCAGCTGACCGGCAGCCCAGAGTTTGACAGTGCAGCATACAATGGACTCTGGCCCCAGAACCGTGTGTTCCAGCCCCTGCCTAGGGACACCTCCAAACACTCTGGCCAGGGCTGGGCTGAGATAAAGAACAAAAATGCTGGCAATAAGACCCATATCTGTTTTTGGTGACATATTTAATGCTTCCAACTACTCTGGTAAACAGTAACCTCCTCCCATCCCCCTGACTTTTTTTACTTGAGATAGGGTCTTGTTCTGTCACCCAGGCTGGAGTACAGTGATGCAATCATAGCTCACTGCAGCCTCAAACTCCTGGGTTCAAGCAATCCTCCTGCTTCAGCTCCCAGAGTAACTGGGACTGCTGGTATGAACCACCACGCCCAGCTAATTTTTCCATTTTTTTGTAGAGATGGGGTCTCACTCTGTTGCCCAAGCTGGTCTCGAACTCCCGACCTCAAGCTATCCTCCCACCTTGGCCTCCCAGAGTGCTAGGATTATGGATGTGAGCCACCTTGCCTTGCTGGCACCACCTGCTTTTTTTATTATTATTATTAATGAGAACATGGAGATTCAGATAGGGCAATGCCAGTTGTCAAACGAATGTCCCATACCTCTTGGTCTTGGGTGCTCTGCTCTGCATCCGGTGAATTCTGGAGAGCACCTCATATCCTTGAGCCCTTCAGTGTTCTCCAGACCACAGCAAAGCACAGTGGAAAGACTCATAGCAAGCAGAGAGGAATGGAACGTGAAAGCCCAGGTGCAGAGGCTGGAATCACGAGGCCCATTTCAGGAAAGAATCACACAGTTGGCAGAAGCAGGTGGTTCAGGGCGGCCCAAAAGGGACAGAGTGTGGAGATCCTCCAGTGCTGGGATCAAGGGCTGGGCCTTCCACTCAGCATCTCACGTGTGGTCCACTGACCCAGGGAACCCTCTGGGGGCTTATTGTAACTGCCTTTCCAGAGTCCAACCCCAGACCTAGTGGAGGTGGGGCCTGGGATTCCACATGGTAACAGGCATTGGCGGATGCTTTTCTTTTTCAATCTACAGCTATTTATCAAGCATCTATTTTGAGGACCTGTGTGGGAGTTCTAGCAAGGCAGCGCAGATACTCGTATACCCTTGACCAAAGACTGGTCTTCTTCTATTGGGGATGGTCATCCTCTTCGACCAAGCATGCAGTTTCAGGAGGGATGCACATGGAGGGGTGAGGGAGGAAAGGGACACCCGCCTAGCCAGCCAAATCAGCTGAATTAACCCTGGCGATCAACGGGGTGACAGATGTTGCAGCCAGATCACCCTCACATCCAACCAAGCATGTATTTTGGATAAGGCTATGTGTTAGGTCATGTAGGTGGTGATCATATGTTCCTGTCTGCCCAGGACAGGCCCTGTTTAGGCCTAGTGTCCCAGCTAAATTATTTTTTTTTTAATTTATAACACTATCTTAGTTTTTATATAGTTAAGTTTCTTGGGTTTTTTGGTTTTTTGTTTTTTCATTTTTAAGGCAATATTTACTCTTTCTTTTTTTTTTTTTTTTTTTTTTTTTGAGACAGAGTCTCACTCCGTCATCCAGGCTGCAGTGCAGTGGCACGATCTTGGCTCACTGCAACCTCTGCCTCCTGCGTTCAAGCGATTCTCCTGCCTCAGCCTCCTGAGTAGCTGGGATTACAGGCACCCACCACACCTGGCTAATTTTTATATTTTTAGTAGAGATAGGGTTTCACCATGTTGGCCAGGCTGGTCTTGAACTCCTGACCTCAGGTGACCCGCCCGCCTCGGCCTCCCAAAGTTCTGGGATTACAGGCGTGAGCCATCGTGCCCGGCCTGTTTATGCTTTATAATGTATAATTTGCAGGTTTTGGCAGGCGCATATGATCAAGTAATCACACCATAATCAAGATATAGAGCAATTCAATATTCCCCTGAACCTCTGTGTAGTTCACTCCTCCCTCTGCCCACATATACTTTTTTGAAAGATTTCTTTTGTTTAGAGACAGCATCTCACTACCTCACTCTGTCACCCAGGCTGGAGCACAGTGGTGCCATCAGAGCTCAATGTGGCCTTGAACTCCTGGGCTCAAGCAATCCTGCTGCCTTAGCCTCCTGAGTAGCTGGGACTACAGTCACATACCACCATGCAAGGCTATTTTTTTTTTTTTTTAATTTTTGTAGAGATGGGTATCTCACTGTGTTGTCCAGGCTGGTCCCAAACTCCTGGGCTCAAGTGATCCACCCATCTATGCCTCCCAAAGTGCTGGGATTATAGGTGTAAGCCAATGGACCCAGCTTTCCACGTACTTTTATACAAATCACAATCACTTTTGAGGACCGTAGTTGAGGGCATGTTCATAGAAGTTGCCTGTGCACCTGCACATGTTCAAACCTAACACGTTCCTGCAAATTCTGATGCGGCTTTGTCCCCGAGTTGAGACTCACTGCCCCTCTACAGCCCATACCGTGGACAAGGTATGACTAGCAGGGTTTGCAAGAAATGGCCCTGGAGATTTCAGCAGGCACTCTTTGAAACAACTATGGCTGTAATGAGATGTTCATAAGGCGAGGTGTGCACTGTGGGAAGGAACTGAGGGTGGCAGCCCCTGTTGGAATGTGTGAAGCTCTGTTCCCAGGACCTTTCTGATTCAGTGGGCTCAGGGAAGGGTATTAGCGACCTCTCCTCTGTGTGTCCTCCCTGTCAATACATTTTCCTTCTCCTCTCCGTCCTTTTCCAAGAGACTCACATTTCTCCTCTCAGTTAATTCATCACCAAAATGACAGATGAGATTCTTTTATCCCATAATTAAATTCAATCTGATCTTGGACTCATTCTCTGATGGCTCCATCTTTTAAGCGATACATCATCCAAACACCTTGTCATTATGATGCATTGTGCCAATAAGGCACCCGTGCCCTGCTGGCGTGACGGGGCTCCAGCGAGCTATTAGCATGTAGGAGGCACCCCGGTCGTCGTCGGAAAACGCAGAAGTGAATGACACCCAGCAGCCTCTTGGCTTCCAGATGCTATCATGTAAGTGTCGGAGCTCAGGCAATGCAGCCTTTGAGAGCACATTGAAGTTTCGCCCAAGAAAAGATGACTTTGGTGCAGAAAACAGGCCTGAGATTCTGGGAATATGCCTCTCCCATTTGACAAGAAGCAAACTCAGTCATCCCTCTCCATCCACGAGAACCCAATACCTAGAAATCACCATGGGGGTCAAATCAGGGGATCTGTAGATCTTGTGGAAAACAGAGTTGGGGGACTGAAGGCAGATACTTTGTTTTTTAATTAATTAATTATGTATTTCATGACAGGGTCTTGCTCTGTCACCCAGGCTGGAGTGCGGTGGTGCAGTCATAGCTCACTGCAACCTCAGTCTCCCAGACTACAGATGCACGCCACCATGCCTAGCTAATTTTTTTGTATTATTTGTACAGACGGGGTCTTGCTATGTTGCCCAGGCTGGTCTTGAACTCCTAGGCTCAAGAGATTCTCCCGCCTCAGCCTCCCCAAGTGCTGGGAGTATAGGTGTAAGCCACCACACCTGACCCAGATTCTTTCGATGCTGAGAAAACCTGCTGCACACACAAATGGGAGATGAGACAGAAAATAGGAGAGGAAATGCTGATGGTGTTCTGTGTATCTGAAATTCAACACCACAGAGGTTCTGAACCACTTATTTTCATTTTCCGTTTTCAATCTCTTATGCCATATTTTTTAAAATCCCTCCTTTTGCATTCTAATGCAACACTTACAAATTTGTCCTACCTCGTTGCATGCAGATAGTGAATATTAACAGCCTTTTTTGTTATTGTTGTTGCTCTTCTGACTCATCTTCTCTCAAAATATTCAAAATGTTTCTGATTTTATTACTTCGGGTTGTGAGTTCCCGCCTCCCGGGCCCTGCCTCCATCAGCCTGTGTGGTGTACCCTGGCAGCCACCCTCTTTGCAGACCTCCATGCAATGCAGTTTTATATGCTTTCTGCTTGCTGAGATTTTCCCGAGGCTTTGGGGGACCCAAGCCTCTTTCTCTGCCATCTGCTTTGCCTCTCTTTTCTATTTCCAACCCCCAATTCTGTTTTTCTGATTATCCCTGAGAAGTGGTCCACGTACAGAAAACAGGAAGACTTGAGTTCCTAAATATTTCTTGCTGATGTATCACCTAAGTTTATGAAATATTCTAAATATTCTGTTGTGTCATTTCAATAATATTCACAACATCTTCATCAGGAGTAGATTCTGTCTCAAGAGATCACTGTCTTTGCTTATCCATTAAGAAACAACTCTGGCTAGGCGCAGTGGCTCACGCCTGCAATCCCAGCACTTTGGGAGGCGGAGGCGGGCAGACCAAGAGGTCAGGAGATCGAGACCACGGTGAAACCCCGTCTCTACTAAAAATACAAAAACTTAGCCAGGCGTGGTGGTGGACGCCTGTAGTCCCAGCTACTCGGGAGGCTGAGGCAGGAGAATGGCGTGAACCTGGGAGGCGGAGGTTGCAGTGAGGAGCGATCGCATCACTGCACTCCAGCCTGGGTGACAGAGCAAGACTCTGTCTCAAAAAAAAAACAAAACAAAACAAAAAAAAGAAACAACTTTATATCTGGTCCTGTTTCATCATAAGATTGCAGCGATTCCAGCCCGTCAGTGTGCAGAAGTCAAGTCACATGTACAGGCACACCTCTTTTCATCGCGTTTCACTTTATGATACTTTGTAGATATTGCGTGTTTTCACAGATTGAAAGGTTGTGGCAACGTGACATCGAGCAAGTCTGTGGGTGCTGTTTTTCCAACAGCACCTGCTCACTCCAGTCGCTGTGTCACATTTTGGTAATTGTTGCAATATTTCAAGCTTTTTCATTAGTATTATATCTATTATGGTGGTTTGTGATCAGTATCTTTGATGTTACTATTGTAATTATTTGGGACACTATGAGCTGCACCCATACAGGACCGCGAACGTAAACCATAAATGTGTGTGTTTGACGGCTCCACTGTCGAGCTGTTCTCCTATCTCTCTCCCTCTTCTCGAGCCTCTCTATTCCCTGAGACACAGCAATGTTGAAATTTGACCAATTAACAGCCCTATAATGGCCTCTACGTGTTCAAGGGAAAGGGAGTGTTGCAGGTCTCTCACTTGAAGTCAAAAGCTAAAAATGGTGAAGATTAGGGAGGAGGCCGGACTCAGTGGCTCACGCCTGCAATCCCAGAACTTTGGGAGGCCGATGCGGGTGGATCACGAGGTCAGGAGATCAAGACCATCCTCGCTAACATGGTGAAACCCCATCTCTACTAAAAATGCAAAAAAAAAAAAAAAAAAAGATTAGGGAGGAAGACATGTCACAAGCCAAATAAGGCTGAAAGCTAGGCCTTTTGTGCCAAATAATTTGCCAAGTTACGAATGCAAAGGAAAAGTTATTGAAGAAAATTAAACATGCTACTCCAGTGAACACACGAATGATAAGAAAGCAAAACAGCCTCATTGTTCACAGGGAGTCATTTTAGTGGTATGGTTAGACCATACCCAGTCACAACCTTCCCTTAAGCCTAAAGCCTAATCCAGAACAAGGGCCTAGCTCTCTTCAATTCTATGAAGGCTGAAAGAGGTTGAGGAAGCTGCAGAAGAAAAATTTGAAGGTAGCAGAGGTTGGCTTATGAGGCTTAAGAAGCAGTCTCTGTAACATAAAGGTGCAAGGCGAAGCGGCGAGTGCTGATGGAGAAACTGCAGCAAGTTCTTCGGAAGATCTAGCTAAGATCATTGCTGAAGGTGTCTACATTCAACAACAGATTTTCAACGTAGACAGAACAGCCTTCTATTGGAAGAAGGTACCATCTAGGACTTTCCCACCTAGAGAGGAGATAGTACACACCTCACTTTAAAGCCTCAAAGGACAGCCTGACTCTCTTGTGAAAGGCGAATGCAGCTGGTGACTTTAAGTTGAAGCCAAAACTCATTTACCATTTTGAAGATCCTAGGGCCCTTAAGAATGTTGCTGAAGCTACTCTGCCTGTGTCCTGGAAATGGAACAACAAAGCTTGGATATCAGTGTATCTGTTTACAGCATGGTTTACTGAATATCTTTTTTTTTCTTTTCTTTTTTTTTTTTTTTTTTTTTTAGATGGGGCCCCCCCTTTTGCCAGGCGGGGGGGGAGGGGCGCAATCTTGGCTCACTGCAACCTGGCCTCCCGGGTTCAAGCGATTCGCCTGCCTCAGCCTCCTGAGTAGCTGGGATTACAGGCGCGTGCCACCACGCCCAGCTAATTTTGTATTTTTAGTAGAGATGGGGTTTCACCATGTTGGCCAGGATGGTCTCAATCTCTTGACCTCATGATCTGCCCTCCTTGGCCTCCCAAAGTGTTGGGATTACAGGCGTGAGCCACCGCACCTGGCCGGTTTACTGATTATCTTAAACCCACTGTCTGGACCCACTTCTGAGGAAAAAAAAATGATTCCTTTCACAGTATCACTGCTCATTGATAATGGTCACCCAAGAGCTCTGATGGATATGTACTAAGAGGTGAATGTTGTTCTCATGCCTGATAACACAATATCCATTCTGCAGCCCATGGATCAAGGAGCAATTTTGACCTTCAAGTCGTATTTAAGAAATTCATTTTGTAAGGCTGTCGCTGCCATGGATAGTGATTCTTCTGATGGGTCTGGGCAAAGTCCATGGAAAGCTTTTTGGGAAGAATTTACCATTTTAGATACCAGTAAGCGTGTTTGTGATTCGTGGAAGGCCAAAATAGCAACATGAACAGGAGTGTGGGAGAAGTGGACTCCAGCCCTCATGGATGACTTTGAGGGTTTCAAGGCTTCAGTGGAGGAAGGAACTGCAGATGTGGTGGAAACAGCAAGAGAACTAGAACTGAAATGGAGCCTGTAGAGGGGACTGGTTGCTACAATTTCATGATCAAACATGCACAGAAAAATAGTTGTTTCTTAACGGATAAGCAAAGACAGTGGTCTCTTGAGATGTAATGTACTGATGAGGATGTTGTGAGTATTGTTGAAATGACACAACAGAATATTTAGACTATCCCATAAACTTAGGTGATATATCAGCAGCAGGGTTTGAAAGGAGTGGTTCCAATTTTGAAAGAAATGCTACTGTGGATAAAACGCTGTTAACCAGCATTGGATGCTACAGCGAGAGATTTCATGGAAGGGAAGGGAGAGAGTCAATTAATGCAGCAAATTTTGTTATTCTCTTATTTTAAGGAATTGCCGCAGCCACCCCAACATTCAGCAGCCACCACCCTGCCACCCTGATCAGTCAGCAGCCATCAACACCAAGCCATGACCCTCCATTAGCAAAAAGATTACAGCTTACTGAAGGCTCAGATGATCCCTAGTATTTTTAGCCACGAAGTATTTTAAATTAAGCTATGCACATTTTTAAAAGGCATGCTACTACACACTTAATAGTCTACAGTATAGTGTAAACATAACTTTTTATGCACTGGGAAACCAATATATTTGTGTGACTTACTTTTTTGTTGCAATATTCACTATATTGCAGTGGTCTGCAACTGAACCTGCAATATCTCAAGATATGCCTGTATTTGATTTTGCCTAAGGAAGACTCAGGGTTAAGGAGGAATTACTGTACTATTTCTTTCCTGCCAGAATGGATTGATGAGCTATTCTTTCCAGGAAATCACAACGACAGACATAAATTGTTTTCCAGTAGAGATTGTGAATTGAGAGTTTTGTGTCTTCTTAGAAGTTTAGCTGACTTTTCTCCAGGCACAAAAAGTCATTCAGGCAGGTTTTGTGTTCATGTTAGGCTTGGAATAAGGAACTCAGATTGAACAATAGAGTGGCAGCCATGTCACCAGCTGAACCTTTTTCCGTTGCCCAGGGATATTAAATTCCACAGCCAAATAAGTGACAGTCACTTTTGCTCCTCTTTTTTTTAATTTTCTTTCTTCTCTTCTTTCTTTCTTTTCTTTCTTTCTTTCCTTCTTTCCTTTCCTTCTTTCCTTCTTTCTTTCTTTCCTTCTTTCCTTTCCTTCTTTCCTTCCTTCCTTCCTTCCTTCTTTCTCTCTCTCTCTCTCTCTCTCTTTCTTTCTTTCTTTCTTTCTTTCTTTCTTTCTTTCTTTCTTTCTTTCTTTCTTTCTTTCTTTCTAAAACAGAGTCTCTCTCTGTCACCCAGGCTGGAGTGCAGTGTCACACTCAGAGCTCACCGTAGCCTCAACCTCCTGGGTTCAAACAATCCCCCCACCTCTGCCTCCCAAGTAGCTGGGCCACAGCCACACACCACCATGCTTGGCTGATTTTTAACTTTTTTATAAAGATGGGGTCTCGCTGTGTTGCCTCGCTGTGTTGACCAGGCTGGTCTCAAACTCCTGGCCTCCCACAATCATCCTGCCTCAGCCTCCCAAAGTGCGGGGATTTATAGGTGTGAGTCACTGTGCCTGGCCCTTCTTTTTTTACCAAAGGCACAACAGCATTTCAGAAAGTTTGAAAAACACAAATTTTTTTTTTTTTTTGAGATGGAGTCTCACTCTGTCGCCGGGGCTGGAGTGCAGTGGCCGGATCTCAGCTCACTGCAAGCTCCGCCTCCCGGGTTCACACCATTCTCCTGCCTCAGCCTCCCGAGTAGCTGGGACTACAGGCGCCCGCCACCTCGCCCAGCTAGTTTTTTGTATTTTTTAGTAGAGACGGGGTTTCACAGTGTTAGCCAGGATGGTCTCGATCTCCTGACCTCGTGATCCGCCCGTCTCGGCCTCCCAAAGTGCTGGGATTACAGGCTTGAGCCACCATGCCCGGCCGAAAAACACAAATTTAAATCATCCATGTCCTGCTACCCTGCAACAACTATTATTATTACTGAAGGCTACTTTCAGCTTTTCTTTTTTTCAGAGAAATATGTTGATTTGTTAGGCTGTCTTTGTATCACTGAATTAAAAAGGAAACAACGTCACTGTTTCTGAAGGACAAGGAGGGGACGTAAAGCCTCCTGGTGGAAATGTATTTAGTGCCTTACTCTTTACGAGGCTCAGCAGAGCCATGCAGAACCTCACAGTAGCCTCATCACTGACTGATTCACAGAGCTTTGATTTCTCCATGGAAGAGTAGTATCTGTTGAATGATTATTTTCAGTAAGTCATGGTAATATATACACACACATAAGTTACATAAACAATTTTATTATATATACACAGTGTATGTATATAAGTACTTTTCAAATTTTTTTATTTTATTTTATTTATCTTTTATTTTGAGACAGAGTCTTACTCTGGCACCCAGGCTGGAGTGCAGTGGCGTGATCTCAGCTCACTGCAACCTCCACCTCCTGGGTTCAGGTGATTCTTCTGCCTCAGCCTCATGAGTAGCTGGGATTATAGGTGCCCGCCACCACGCCCAGCTAATTTTTGTATTTTTAGCGGAGATGAGGTTTCATCATGTTGGCCAGGCTGGTCTTGAACTCCTGACCTCAGGTGATCCACCCACCTCGGCCTCCCAAAGTGTGTGAGCCACCACATCCAGCCATAAGTACATATTTGTTACAGTATATACTTAGATATATACCTATATATTTATAGTGTTAGTATTCAGTGGAAGTGGATCATCATGAAAGTTCTTCATCCTTGTCTTCTTCACACACTGTAAGTATATAGGTATATATTTAAGTATATACTATAATATAAATAGTGTGTGTGTACATGTGTATATATTTTTATATATATACACACACTATAATATATTTATATTGTTAATTATAATAT
>NW_016811820.1:4211744-4239003 GCF_001698545.2 Rhinopithecus bieti
ATATATAATATATTATATATATATATTCCTCTTATATATAATATATAAATATATATAATTCTATAAATATATATATAATATATTTATAGACATAAAAAATAATGAAATCTTGTCCATTGCAGGGACGTGGATGGAGCTGGAAGCCATTATCCTTAGCAAAGTAACACAGGAACAGAAAACAAATAACTTCCCTCTTCTAAGTAGGATCTGAATTATGAGAACACATGAACACATAGAGGGGAACAACACACACGGGCCTATTGGAGGATGGAGGGTGGGAGGAGGCAGAGGATCAGGAAAAATATTAAATAACTAATGGGTACTAGGCTTAATACTTGGGTGATGAAATAAGCTGTACAACAAACCCCATGACACAAGTTTACCTACAGAACAAACCTGCACTTGTACCCCTGAACTTTTTAAAAAGTTCAAAAAAAAATCTATAGGAAAGAAAATAAGTTCTTGGTAAAGCTGGAGTGAGACTCAGTTATTCAATGGTGGGTGAGGTCGGGGAAACTAATATCCACATTTGCTTCTAATTATTTTATTTAATCTCTATATTAGTCCATTTTCATGCTGCTGATAAAAACATGTGTGAGACAGGGCAATTTACAAAACAAGGAGGTTTAATGGACTCACAGTTCCACGTAGCTGGGGAGGCCTCACAATCATGGTGGAAGGTGAAAGGGACGTCTCACATGGCAGCAGACAAGAGAAGAGAGCTTGTGCAGGGAAATTCCCCTTTATAAAACCATCAGATCTCGTGAGACTTATTCACTATCTCAAGAACAGCACAGGAAAGACCTGCCTCCATGTTTCAAGTACCTCCCACTTGGTCCCTCCCACAGAACACAGGAATTGTGGGAGCTGCAATTCCAGATGAGATTTGGGTGGGGACAGAACCAAACCATATCAATCTCCATAAATGCCCTATGATGTAATCTATAATTATCCCCCCTCTTTTTTTTTGCGATGGAGTCTCACTCTGTCACTCAGGCTGAAATGCCATTGCACAGTCTCAGCCCACTGCAACCTCTGCCACCCGGGTTCAAGCAATTCTCCTGCCTCAGCCTCCCGAGTAGCTGTGATTACAGATATGCACCACCATGTTCAGTTAATTTTTGGACTGTTATTAGAGACAGGGTTTCACCATGTTGGCCAGGCTGGTCTCAAACTTCTGACCTCAAGTGATTCACCCGCCTCGGCCTCCCAAAGTGCTGGGATTACAGGTGTGAGCCACCGTGCCCAGCCATTATCCCCATTTGAAAAATGAGGAAGCAGAGTCCCATAGGGCTAAAGTAATTGGCCCAGGACCATAAAATCATTAAGTAGCAGAGCCTGGATTTCCTAAGCAGACCCCAGAGTCCAAGTCCTTAACCATTATACTCTCCTGTCTCTCTAATGATACAAGACCAGAAATGCTGCTCTAGTTGGCAAGTGAAGAAAGTGAGCTCGTTGAGCCGTGGTACAGATAGCCAGTGCTTGCTAGCATGTCCACGCTACACCAGGATACAGTCCTCCCTTCCCATGTCACGTATAGAGACAAAAAAGAAATTCATGTTATCAGCGGTCTGTCCTACTGAGAAATAAAGTCTTTGCTTCCTTAACCAATTCAGCAGTCAGAGGTTTGCTTTGAAGATGTGCTTACGAATATCCTCCTGATCCCCTAGAAGTCGGAGTGGACTATGCATTCCCTCTCTCGCCCAGCTCTTCCAGCTCCCCTCCTGGTGCCCCACACCAAGAGAGGCCCCAGGTCTCTCCACAGGCCATGTGGGCCAGATCCTGCCTCCATTGGAACTGCCCCAATCTATCCACTCCTAGAACTGTCTCTGCAAGAAAATCAGCCTGAGGTTCTTGTGGCACAAAGATGTATCCCCGTTCATTCCAAGCAGCAAATGCATTTTCTGGAAACAATGCTTGAATCCAGCATGATGAGTCATATGGCAGAAGGGAGAAGCCAGCGAGGAAGGGCCCTTGGGACCATCCCAGTCCCCAGGAGCTGGTCCTCTCTGCAAAAACCATCTGGTTCCATAGCATGCTTTCTAAGCTCCCATATATATTTTTAAATCAACTATACGGAAGCATAAGGTAAATACAATACAGCGCATCCATTTAAAGTGTGCAATCTGATGAGTTTTGACAAGTGTGTACACCTGTGAAGCTACCCTTGAAATCAAGATTCAGAACATTGCCATCTCCCTCAAGGATTTCTCATGCTCCTTTTCTAAACCCAGCTCTGAGGCAGCCACCACTTGTCCACTGTGAGACATTTATTTTGTATATTCAGTTTGGGATTGGGCATTTGGGATTTTCCGAAGGCAGCGTCCTCTGTAAATGTCTAAAGGCCACTGGAGACAGCATCTTCTCAGGCTTGTAAACTCTGTGCCTGGGACTGGGTCCTTGCTCTCAGGATAGCCTGGAGGGGCTCCTGTCCACTGCTGGACTGCCTCTTTCTTAGCTTGGCCCGGCTTCGTAAACACCCAGGACAGTGAAGGATAAACTCTGTCCATTTCAAGAATATGCACATGTTCTTGCAGTCATAAGAAACCATTCTTCTGGGCTTTGACCAAGTAATAAATAAATGTACTCCAAAGCAGATCTGAATTAATGGAATATATCTCTCTGTCTCTTGAGTAGAAGCTGGGAAACCTGAACTTTTCTTTTTTGGTGTTTGTTTGTTTTAGAGATAGGATCTTGCTCTGTCACCTAGGCTGGAATGCAGTGGTGCAGTCATAGCTGACTGCAGCCTTAATTTCCTGGGTTCAAGCGATCCTCCTGCCTCAGCCTCCCGAGTAGCTGGGACTACAGGCATGTGCCACCATACCCGGCTAATTTATTTTAGTTTATTTTTATAGAGACAGTGTTTCACTATGTTACCCAGGCTGGTCTTAAACTCCTATCCTCAAGTGATCCTCCTGCCTCACCCTCCCAAAGTGCTGGGATTGCAGGTGTGAGCCACTGTGCCCAGCCAAGAAACCTACATTTTGCATTTAGCCATTGTTTTCTACACTGACTGCTGGATATTAAAATCAGGAGAAAGGCCCTTAATAGGAAAGCAATTGCAAGCCATGTTTTTATTGATAATCTGATGGATTTTGCTGTGTTCTGGAGTCATTCTGCAATTATTTATCTGATTTTTGTTTATCTGGCTATAACCTGCGTATTCTAGTTTTATTTCAAGGCTGTTAAATTTGGGTTAATAGTTGTGTGTGTCTCTTAGATCATCTCAAATGGAAAATTCTTTCCCCCTAAATGAGAATTAATTGTATTTGAGCTCAGAGGATTTTTCCTAATGCATTAGGGTGTGGATAATGATGTTCATTTCTCCTCTTGAGCCCAGGAGCCAAACCTAGAGTAATCCAATTCACTTCCAAAGACATTTATAGGGCATTTCATTTTGCAAGATACTTTCGTTGGTCCTTATGTTGGATAAAATGGGTAGAATGCTGCTAAAATAACAATAACAAAAACCTATAGCAAAGAAAAACACATTTATAAAATATGAAATTATGTAAGTTGGAAGAGTCATATCTGGGTGGGAGCTATATGGAACCAGTGGAGACAGGGTGGGGCTAGGGAGAGAATATCCTGCTTATACAGGGAAGGCAGGCTGGACGGTCGGCTGTTGTTGAGAAACCTCATATCATCTATCAGACTAAACCAGAAAAGCAAGAGTTATGCCTGAAAAGGTAAGTTGGACCATAGAGTAAAAAGTCATGGTAGAAAGTTTACTCTTAAATTGGTGGACCATGGGAGCAATGGAAGGTTGAGGCAAGGAATGGGATGATTATAACCTGCAGGACTGGGTAGGGTGGAAGAGAACTGGGAGGGTCCGGAGGCAAGAGGACCATTGATAAAGATCTGTCTTTATTTGCATCTGTCTCAATGTAGTAAGAATATTCAGGTCTCAAAATAGTCTGGAATTTTGGGAGGGAATATTTAGAAGCAGGAATTGGAGGATTTGCAAGTTTGTGGATGAGAAGGATGAGGGAGGGGAAGGTGCAAAGTTGATTCAAGTATGCAAGTCTAGAACTAGGGGACTCTGGGTGCGTAACAGGGAGCTAATTGTCTGTTGGCTCCACACTGCAGGAATGAGAGTCACAAGTTTCAGGCAGTTATAAACTCAGAGAAGGATGCATTACCCATCCTTCTCCTCCCACTAGCAGGATTGCCTTGGCAACAGTCAGCATCGTCATACCAAGATGGTAGATTTCACAGATAGTGGCTTGGCCATAATTGGTTAATGAGCATCACAGTAATGAAATAGCTTTCAGTAGCACATTAGATAATTTGAAGGGTCTCCCTGCTCTCATATAGACAGATTCTAGATAAACTACAGCAAACATTATTTAAATTTTTTTCTAGGCTCTTAAGAAAGTGGTTGTATCAGCCGGGAGTGGTGGCTCCCGCCTATAATCCCAGCACTTTGGGAGGCCAAGTCAGGTGGATCTCCTGAGGTCAGGAGTTCAAGACCAGCCCGGCCAACATGGCAAAACCCTGCCTCTACTAACAGTACAAACATTAGCCAGGCGTGGTGGTGGGTGCCTGTAATCCCAGCTACTCAGGAGGCTGAGGCCGAATTGCTTGAATCCGGGAGGCATGCCATTGTACTCCAGCCTGGGCGACAAGAGTGAGACTCTGTCAAAAGAAAGAAAGAAAGAAAGAGGGAGGGAGGGAGGGAGGCAGAGAAGTTGTATCAGTGAGCTTTTGCTGCATAACAAATTATCCCAAGACATTTTCAGATAAACTAAATCTGACAGTGTGTCTGTCCTATGACAGACAGTCACCAAAGGAACTTTTTTTTTTTTTTTTTGAGACGGAGTCTCACTCTGCCATCCAGGCTGGAGTGCAGTGGTGCAGTCTCGGCTCACTGCAAGCTCCGCCTCCTGAGTTCATGCCATTCTCCTGCCTCAGCCTCCCGAGTAGGTGGGACTACAGGCGCCCACCACCGCGCCCGGCTAATTTTTTGTATTTTTAGTAGAGATGGGGTTTCACTGTGGTCTCGATCTCCTGACCTTGTCATCTGCCCGCCTCAGCCTCCCAAAGTGCTAGGATTACAGGCGTGAGCCACTGCGCCCGGCCCAGAACTTGTAAAGAATCAAAGGAAAATGACTACAGAAGGATGTCTTGAGGCAAGAATGATTTGTAAGCAAAGAAATTTATAAACACATCAATAAATCTATGCAAACATTTATTGCATAAAATCATAAGAATAATGTCTAATTTGGGGAACAAGGGAGACACAACCAAAGTACTGAACAGTTAGAAGGAAGTGATCAGATCTGGTATCCTAATGCCTTTGAATTTTATCAAGGGGAAGCAGATGTTAAGATATTTTATAAAATTAGATTTTGCAAAGTTGTCAATGGTTAAACTTCAAGAGTAAACAATAAAATAATGGAAATGGGGTGTGATTTTTAAATCTGTAGAGGGGAACAATGAAATATGATAACATTACAACAAATCATCCAAACACAACTAATCCAAGCAAAGGCAAGTAGAGAAGAAAGAAGGAAACTGAGGAGCCTGGACAAACAGAAAGCACAAAGAGAGATGGCAGAAATAAGTACAAATATTAATTACAATGAATATGAATGGATTTAACTCTCCAGTTAAAAGACAGAGATTGCTATCTTCAATTTTGAAAACTCCAGCTGTATTCCATTTTCAAGGGACACATAAAAACCTCAGGAGAGCACCATGCACAGTGACTCACGCCTGTAATCCCAGCACTTTGGGAGGCCGAGGGGGGTAGATTGCCAGACCTTATGAGTTCAAGACCAGCCTGGGCAACACGGTGAAACCTGGTCTCTACTAAAATACAAAAAATTAGCCGGGTGTGGCAGTGTGCACCTATAATCCCAGCTACTTGGGAGGCTGAGGCAGGAGAATTGGTTGAACCAGGGAGGTGGAGGTTGTAGTGAGCCAAGATCATGCCACTGCACTGCAGCCTAGGCAACAGAGCAAGACTCCATCTCAAAAAAAAAGGCCATGCTCAGTGGCTCACACCTGTAATCCCAGCACCTCGGGAGGCCGAGACGGGTGGATCACAAGGTCAAGAGATCAAGACCATTCTGGCCAACATGGGGAAACCCCGTCTCTATTAAAAGTACAAAAATTAGCCGGGCGTGGTGGCGCGCCTGTAGTCTCAGTTACTCCGGAGGCTGAGGCAGGAGAATCGCTTGAACCAGGGAGGCAGAGGTTGCAGCGAGCCGAGATTGCAGCGAGCTTGCAGTGCAGCGCAATAGGCAGAGGTTGCAGCGAGCCACTGCACTCCAGCCTGGGTGACAGAGCGAGACTCCCATCTCAAAAAAAAAAAAAAAAAAAAACCCTCAGGAGAATGAAGTATTGAATTAAAAAAGTGGAAAGGGTTATGTCAGGCAAATTTTAAAAGAGCAGAAAGCTGGGGTAACTTCATTAGTATCAAACAAAATGCGTTATTAAAGATGAATGCGGCCTGGGCCNCCTCCCAAAGTGCTGGGATTACAGGCTTGAGCCACCGCGCCCAGCCGAAACCCTGTCTCTACTAAAAAATACAAAAAACTAGCCGGGCGAGGTGGCAGGCACCTGTAGTCCCAGCTACTCGGGAGGCTGAGGCAGGAGAATGGCGTAAACCCGGGAGGCGGAGCTTGCAGTGAGCTGAGATCCGGCCACTGCACTCCAGCCTGGGCGACAGAGCGAGACTCCGTCTCAAAAAAAAAAAAAAAAAAAAGATGAATGCAGCCTGGACACGGTGGGTCATGCCTGTAATCCTAACACTTTGGGAGGCTGAAATGGGAGAATCATTTGAGCCTAGGAGTTTGAGGCCAGCCTGGGGAAAATAGTGAGACCCTGTGTCTATGATGTGTTTTTTTTTTTTAATAACCAGGTGGTGTAGCATGCACCTGTAGTCCCAGCTACTTGGGAGGCTGAGGCAAGAGGATCACGTGTGCCCAGGAGTTGGAAGCTGCAATGAACTATGATCACTTTACTGCACTGCAGCCTGAGTGACAGAGTGAGACCCCATCTCAGAAAAAAAATAATAAAGTGAAGTGTGTCAGTGTATGATGATAAAAGATTCTGTTTTCCAGTAAGATAGAATAATTCTTGGCCAGGCACAGTGGCTCACACCTGTAATCCCAGCAGTTTGGGAGGCCGAGGCAGGCAGATCACTTGAGACGGAGTTCAAGACCAGCCTGGCCAACATAGTGAAAGTCCATCTCTACTAAAAATACAAAAAATATATTAGCCGGGCGCGGTGGTGCACACCTGTAGTCCCAGCTAATCAGGAGGCTAAGGCTCAAGAATCGCTTGAGCCCAGGTGTCAGAGGTTGCAGTGAGCAGAGATCACACCACTGCACTACAGTCTGGGCGACATAGTGAGACTCCTTCTCAAAAAAGAAAATAAAAAAAAAAAGAATCATTCTTAACTTCTTAACTACTTAAATTAACTTGTATGCATTCTGAAATCTGTCTTCTTTTAACCTTCACTGTCACACTTGAGTTCAGACCTTCATCCACCCCTCCACTTCCACCCTCATTGCAGTTCATTCTCCACTCGACAGACAATGTGGTCAGCCTAAAATTCAGATGGCTCTTAATGAGAAAGCCTCGATTCCTGAGCTTGATGGACTCCATCTAGTGGAGTCTCACCTGCACTAGACCCAGCTCCCCCACCTCTGTACTCCATCATGGTGAAAGCTATGCTTGGATTCTCCAAAACACCACATTTCCTCTGGTCTCCAGGCCTTTAAACAGCTGCTCCCTCTTCCTGGTCTGATCTATTTTTCTCTTACTTGCCTAGTTGGCTGACTCCATCAGGGCTTGACTTCAATGCCTTCTCTGGGAATCCTTCTTTGACCTTCCTCTTTTGGATTAGGGCCCCATCCTATTCTGCCTTTATGAACACACTTCGTGTATTTCCTGGCAAGATTCCACATTTTGTTATCATTGCTATCATTGCCTTTTTACTTGCCTGGCTCCAGTGAGTAAGCTGTGAACACCTCGAAAGCAAGCACTGTGTCATTCATTCATGATGTCACAAATGTTTATCAAGCACCTACTATATGCCAGGCATTCTTCTAAGAGCTAGAGATAGAGCAGCAAACAAAAAAGTTAAGCAAACACACCCCTGCCTTCATGCCACTCTCATTCTAGCCAAGGGAGCCAAACAACAAACTGGGTAAGTAGGGAAAATAGATGGTTTAATAGAAGATAATAGGTGTTTACAGAGAAGTAAAGCAAGGAGAAAGATAGGGAGTAAGTGGTGCACGTGAACTTTTAAATACGATGATCAAGGGAAAGTCTCAGCAAGAATATGACATTTGGCCAGGCGCGGTGGCTCACGCCTGTAATCCCAGCACTTTGGGAGGCTGGGGCAGGCAGATCACCTGAGGTCAGAAGTTCGAGACCAGCCTGGCCAACCTGGTGAAACCTGTCTCTACTAAAAATACAAAAATTAGCTGGGCATGGTGGCAGGTGCCTGTAATCCCGGCTACTCTGGAGGCTGAGGCAGGAGAATCACTTGAACCCGGGAGGCAGAGGTTGCAGTGAGCCAAGATCGCGCCATTGCACTCCAGCCTGGGCGACAGAGTGAGACTCCATCTCAAAAAAGAAAAAAAAAAAAAAAAAGAATATGACATTTAAGCGGAAACTTGAAAGAGGTGAGAGAGTGAGCCATTCCAACATCTGGAGGAGGCACTCCTGGGTACCTACCCAAAGGAAAAGGCATCAAAAAGATGCCTGCACTTGTATGTTCGTCGCAGCACTATCCACAAAAACGAAGTCATGGAATTAACCGAAGTACCCATTAAGAGTGGATGGGATAAAGAAAATATATATATACATATATGCACATATATACACACACACACATATACACACACACACACATGCATATATGTCATGGAACACTATGCAACCATAAAAAAGAATGAAATCTTATCCTTTGCAACAACGTAGATGTAGCTGGAGGCCATTATCCTAAGTGAATTAACAAAGGAACAGAAAACCTAATACCACATGTTCTTACTTGTAAGTGGGAGCTAAACATTGGACATAAAAATGGACACAATAGACAGTGTAGACTACCAGAGTAGAGAGAGAGGGAGGAAGGTAAGGGTTGAAAAGTGCCTACTGGGTACTATGTTTACTATTTGGGTGATGGGTTCAGTAGAAGTCCAAACTTCAGCATTATACAATATATCCATGTAACAAATATGTACATGTACCCACTGAATCTAAAATTTTAAAAAATATAAAAAGAAGAAATCTAAAGGAAGAGTATTCAAGAGAGAAGGAACAGCCAATGCAAAGGCTCTGAGCAGGAGCAGGCATGGACGGTTCACAGATCAGTAGGGAGGCCCATGTGGCTGGATTAAATAAGAGGCTCAAGGAAAAGTCTCAGCAAAAAATATGACATTTGGCCGGAAGTTCTGGAAGCTCAGAAAGCTATTATTGGATTGCAAGACGCATCGCAAAGATCTTGGACTTTTATTTTCAGTTAGAGTGGAAGCCTCTAGAAGATCTTCAGCAGAGAGATGGCACACCCTGACTCCAATTTAAAGTAACATGATTTTAAATAATATAGTATTTTAAAAGCAGTCACTCTGGATGGTGTGTTGATAAGAAAACTGAGGGAGGCAAGGAGGGGGAACTGGGGAATGAGTCAGGAGGCCATTGCCCTAACCTTACCAAGAAAGGAAGGTGGCTTAGAACAGGGAGGTGAAATCTGGATATGATTTGCTAATGGATCATTATAGTAAGTAAGGTGTTTGACCTAAGCAACTGTAAGGATGGAGTTATTACCAAGAAGGAACCGATGCTGGATAAGTGTATGGGTGATAGAGGTTACACAAGAGGATGAGTTCAGTTGGGTCATCTAAATTTAAAATGCTTATTAGACATCCAAGTGGTATGTCATGTAGGGAGCTGGATATACAAAGTTGGAATTGAGAGAAATTTTTGGTTTGGAGACAGAAGTTTCAAACAGCCAAATTAGCATGTAGATGCTATTCAAAGCTCTGAGGATGGGAAAAATCTCCAAGAAAGTGACTACATATAGGAGAATATATATCAATGCACTCAGCACAGAGCCGGGGTACAATTGAAGAAAAAGCAATTGAAGTTTATATTATAGATCCTGCTTTATTAGGCTGTTCTTGCCTTGTTTTAAAGAAATACCCGAGACTGGGTAATTTATAAAGAAGAGGTTTAATTGGCTTATGGCTGTAGGACATGTGCTCAGCTTCGGTGAGGCCTCAGGGAGCTTTTGCCCATGGTGGAAGGTGAAGCAGAAGCAGGCACATCACTTGGCAAGAGTGGGAACAAGAGAGTGAGGTGAGAAGGTCCCAGACTTCTAAACAACCAGATCTTGCATTAACTAACTAAGCAAGAACTCACTGATCACCAAGGGGGTGGTGCTTAAACCATTCATAAAGGATATGGCCCCATGATACAGTTACCTCCCATCAGACCCCGTCTACAACACCGGCAATCACATTTCAACCTGATACTTGGTGGGGACAAACATTCAAACCATATCACCTGATGACCTTTAAAAGGGCAATTTCAATGAAGTAACAATGGCAGAAGTTAGGTTGCAAGGCATGAAAGGTATGAGAGAGAGGAAATTCAAATTAAGAGACAAATAGAGCTGTGGCTAGAGACATAAAGATCTGGTTATATTTGTAGCTTGACTGAAGAAATGAAAGAAAGGAGCGAGTAATGGCTTAGGGTACCTACAGAGTGGGGAGAGGGTCAGAGACTGAAGGAAATGTGAGTGAAGGAAGACAGGTTTTTGAGAAGTAAGGGAGACAACTTTTCAACAAAATGGAAAGTAATATTCTCTGAAGGCAGTGAGGGCCCGGGACACCAGGACAGGAGATTGAGGAGGAAGGACACATTTTTAAAAATCCAGACTCTGGCAGGGATGGGAGGGGTGTTGGCTGACAGAGAGTCACATGAGGCGAATGAAAAGATGAAGAAGGGCCCAGGCACAGTTGGAACACAGGTCTCCAGTGGGTGTAGTCAGTTGGCACCTGGCCCTGGCCCTGTGAAAGCAAAGACCGAGGAGACTTGTAAAACCTGCTTTTCAGAGTGACCATGAGGTACCTGGGTGACTGGTGTGATCACAGAGGTGTATTAAACACACTGCTTGCACTGGCAACGAACATTCTGAGAAGGGAATTAAGAGAACAAAAAACCATTTACAATAGTATCAAAAAGGATTAAATGCTTAGGAATACATTTAGCCAAAAAACTGCAAGACAGGTACACTGAAATGACAAAACATTATTGAAATAAAGATCTAACTAAAAAAGATATCCTGTGTTCATGGATTAGAGGACTTAAGAGTGTTAAGATGGCAGTTCTTCCTAAATTGATCTAAAGATTCAATGCAATCCCTTTCAAAATGCCAACTTTTTTTTTTTTTTTTTTTTTTTTATTTTTTTTTTTTTTGCAGAAATGGAAAATGCTAATCCTAAAATACATATGGAATTCAAGGGACACAAAATAGCCAGGACAGTACTGAAAAAGAACAAAGTTGCAAGACTCACACTTCCCAGTTCTAAGACTTACTACAAAGCTATAATAATCAAAGCAGTATAGTATGGCACAAAGATAGACATGGAGATCAAAGGAATCACATTTAGAGTCTAGAAACAAACCCTCACATTTATAGTCCATTGATTTTTGACAAGAGTGACAAGACAATTCAATAGGGAAAGAATAGTCTTTTCAGCAATGGTGCTGGGACACAGACATCCACATGAAAAAGAGTGAATTTGGACCCCTATCTTATACTATATAGAAAAAAATTCAAAGGGCACCAACGACCTAAATATAAGATGAAACTATAACATTCATATAAAACATAGAGGTAAATCTTCATGACCTTGGATTTTGCAATGGTTTCTTAGATATGACTTCAAAAACACAAATAACCAAAGAAAAAATAGCTACTTTGTATTTTACCAAAATAAAACTTTTATACTTCAAAGGACATTATCAAGCACGTGAAAACAACCCATAGAATGGGAGAAAATATTTGTAAATCATATGTCAGAAAATGTCTTAGTATCCAGAATATGTAAAGAACTCTTATAACACAAAATAATGACCTTTTTTTAATGGTCAAAAGATTTGAATAGACTTTTTTTCAAAGAAAATATAAAATGGTCAATAAGCAAATGAGAAGATCCTCAACATCCTTAGTCATTAGAGAAATGCAAATCGAAACCACAGTGGCCACTTCACACTCACTAGGATAGCTAGAATCAAAAAAAGCAGACAATAACATGAGTTGGCCAGGATGTGGAGAATGAAACCCCGGTTCATTGCTGGTGGGAGTGTAAAATGGTGCAGCTGCTTTGGAAAACAGTTTGGCAGTTCCTTAGAAAGTTAAACATAGAGTTACCATATGGCCCAAGGATGAGTAATTCTGCCCTTAGGTGTATACCTCAGAATTGAAAACATATGTTCGTATGAAAATTGTACATGAATATCCACAGCAGCATTACTCATAATAGCCAAAAAGTGGAAACAACCCAAATGTCCATCAGCTTGAAAATGAATAAACAAAATGGTCAAGATGAGGAGACCACACCTTGAAGAGACACATGAGAGCAGCACAGACATCCAGTTGCTCCAAAGACCTGAAAGGAGAGGTCTAGGGGCTGGAAGACACTGTGCATAAGAGAGAATCACACTGAAGCCTAGGAAAGTTGAAGCCAGAATATTCTAGAGGAAGGCCAATCAGTAGCATCTCCAGGCAGAGAAACACACCTAGACAAAGACTTAGAGGCAGGAAAACCTGTTGAATGTGCAGAGGACAGGAAGGAGAGATCCTCAAGGAGACAGCATGAGGGATGAGGAGTCATGGTAGGTAGACAACATCACAGAAGCTCCTGGTTCAGGACTGGGGCAAACTTGAGACATTTGGTTGACAGCAGATCCAAGGGTTCACTACCCGCCTGCCTCTTGGTAGAAAAGTGGATGTGAGATCTGTTTGCCTAATTTTAGCCCCATCATCCTTCAGACCACAGCACTGGCTTCTAACTTTCTCAGAAAAGGAGGCAAGTCTTGGTCCCTTGGCCAGACCAGCAGAACCTATGCACATGACCTAGTAATTTCAGTGTGATAAATACCTTCCCCTAGAAAGGAAATCCCATCCAGGGCCCTCCTCGCCTGCCCCAGCCTACCCTGCATGCCTGCATGGCTTAGGACTGCCATGTGGCCTCTGCAGGTCCTAGTATTCTAGGTCTGATTGTTTCATTCCCTAACAGACCTCAGAAAGGAGAACCTCTAACTCCCAGTGGCATTTAGCTTCCCTCTTTAAACATCTGGGTCACAGATATGCTCAGTTAATTAATGTTCTTCGTGCTGCTCATCTGCCTGCTGGATAATAGATTGATTCATAATTTCAGTAAGCAGCTGTGTATATCTTTTCCCTGAACATAAAGGCAGCTTGCTGTCATTCATCACTTTGCATTTGGAGAATTTAAATATATTCAGGGAGACATTGTTTAGGGAGGGGGAGGGAGGGCTGCTGATTTTCTTACCATTTTGCCTCTAACAATTACTTTGATTTGGAACTAATTGGGGTTTAAAGCACACGTTAACCACATCTCTCTCAAGGGCACTTAATAAACTCCCTGTCCCTTGTTCAAGGAGAGCAGCCAGGCCCTCCTTTTGGGATCAGAGCCAAGAGCTTCTGAGTAGCTTTCACCAAGAAATGAGAACCCCATGCAGAGAATCTTTTCTGCCAGAAAAGAGCCACTCCTGTCCCTGAGCAGAGCTACTTATTTCATTCCTGGGCAGAATATGCTGAAGCTCTCTGGAGGAGGCGGGGTTCCCCTGGCAATCTGGGAGGGGCTCTTCTGCTGCTCAGCTGCTGGGCCATGGCAGCCAACCATCAGGTATTTGGTGACCAAAAGAAAGCGGCCAGCACCCAGTCAGCGGACCAGATGTCTTCATGCCTCAGTTTCCTCATCTACAAAATGTAAATAATAATAAAACATATCTTGCAGAGTTGTTGTGAAAATTGCATTATTTATTCTCTTTACAATGGTTAGAAGTGATGCAGAGTGTTTTTCTAAAAAATTTATTAGGCAACAGCTGTGTAGATGTGGTCATGTTTTTAAATGATGCCATTCACCACATTTATGTGCTCAACCCCAAACACGTTTTGAGCACTTGGTCTGTGATTTGCTGCTAGTAAGAAAGGAAATTAATTAGGCACAGCCTCTACCTCTCAGGAGTGTGAAAGATGGGTGAATGCATTTTTTTTAATTTTAGAATATGATTCTTTAAATGATTCTCTTTTTTTTTTTTTTTTTTTTTTTTTTTTTGGACCCGGAAGTCTCGCCGGTAGGGCCAGGCTGGAGTGCAGTGGCACGATCTCGCTGCCACTGCAAGCTCCCGCCTCCCGGGTTCAGCGCCATCGCTGCCTCAGCCTCCCGAGTAGAGCGGACTACAGCGCCCGCCATCTCGCCCGCTAGTTTTTTGTATTTTGTAGTAGCAGACGGGGTTTCACTGTGTAGACCAGGAGGTCTAAGATCTCTGACCTCCGTGATCCAAGCGCATCTCGGCCTCCACCAAGAGTGCGGGATTACAGGCTTGAGCCACCGCGCCCGGCCTAGAATATGATTCTTAAACAATATAATTTTCCTTCCCCAGGACAGTGAAGGCAGCAGAGGCAAGGCTGCTAGCCTAGTATGGGCCCTGTTGTGGCAACGGTTGCCAGGCAACACCTTCCCTGTATCAGTTAGGAATTGCTGCATAACAACTACCCCACAACGTAGTGGCTTAAAACAATATGCATATTTTTATTGCTCACGAGTCTACAGGTCAGCTGGATGATTCTATGATCTGGACCAGGCTTGGCTGATCTAACTGGATTCATTCCTGCATCTCCTATCAGCAACTGGCAGGTTGGCTGAGGGCTGCCTCATCCAGGTTGGCCTCATCCATTTGGTTAACTGGTGGCTAACTGGCAACTGATTGGACCACATGACTCTCATCCTCAAACAGGCCAGCCTGTTTGAGGCTGAAGGGATGCATACAAGGCTAAAAGTCTAGTTTAGGAACAGGCACAGCCTCACTTCTGCTCCATTCCATTGGCCAAAGCAAGTCACAGGACCAACCAGTATTCAAGGGATGGTGAAATAGATTCCACTTCTTGATGGAAATTGCTTCAAAGCCATCTTGCCATGGGTGTATAGAAAGAATAGTGGATGATGTGGTCGGTTTTGCAACCTACCATAATCATCCAGCCTTTGTTGTTGTACATAGAGCATAAAGCAAGCACTAGGATTTTGTTGCCCACTTACGATATTTTTGCTCTGCTCTTTATTATAAATTCTGTTGCAATAAATACCCTACCCTTGAATTTTTGTTTGCAATTCTGATTATTTCCTCCTGCTAGAGTGTATTAGTCCAGTCTCATGCTGTTAATAAAGACATACCCAAGACTGGGTAATTTATAAAGAAAGAGAGGTTTAATGGACTCACAGTTTTACATAGCTGAGGAGGCCTCATAATCATGTCAGAAGGTGAGGGAGGAGCAAAAGCATGCCTTATATGGTGGCAGGCAAGGGAGTGTGTATAGAGGAACTGTCCTTTATAAAACTATCAGATCTCATGAGACTTATGAGACTTATTCATTATCACAAGAACAGCATGGGAAAAACCTGGCTTCATGATTCAATTACCTCCCACCAGGTCCCTTCCACAACACGTGAGGATTATGGGAGCTGCAATTCAAGATGAGATTTGGGTGGGGACACAGCCAAACCATATCATGGAGTTCTAAAAATTGATTCTTTTAATTTATATTTTATTTGATTCAGGGGTACATATACAGGTTTTAACAAGGGTATATTGCAGGATGCTGAGGTTTGGGGTATGCTTGAAATCGTCACCCAGGTAGTGAGCCTAATACCCAATAGATTTTCAACTCTTGCCTTCCTTTCTCCCTCCCTCCTTTTGGCATTCCCAGTGTCTGTAATTTCCATCTTCATGTCCATGAATACCCAATGTTTAACTCCCACTCACAAGCAAGAACATACAGTCTTTGGTTTTCTGATTCTGCATTAATTCTCTTAGGATAATGGCCTCCAGCTGCATCCATGTTGCTACAAAAGACATGATGCTGTTCTTGTTCATGGCTGTACCGTATTCCATGGTGTATAGGTACCACATTTTCTTCATCCAATTCACCATTTATGGGCACATAGGTTGATTGCGTGTCTTTGCTATTGTGAATAGTGCTGCAATGAACATGTAAGTGCATGTGTCTTTTTGGTAGAATGATGTCTTTTCTTTTGGGTCGATACCCAGTAATAGGATTGCAGGTCAAACAGTAGTTATACTTTTAGTTCTTTGATAAGTCCCCAAACTTCTTTCCACAGTGGATGAACTAATCTACATTCCCACCAACAGCGTATAAGCATTCCTTCTTCTCTGCATCCTCACCAACATCTGTTATTTTTTGGCTTTTCAATAGTAGCCATTCTTGCTGGTGTGAGATGGTATCTCATTGTGGTTTTGATTGGCATGTCTCTGATGATTAGCGATGATGAGCATTTTTTCACATGTGTTCTGACTACTTGTATGTCTTCTTATGAGAAGTGTCACGTCCTTTGTGCGTAAAAGTTGATTAATTGAATCAAAGGCCATGAACATTTTAAAAGCACAAAGCATATATTTAGAAATCTCCTTTTTGAAAGGTTGTAGTAATCTACCCTCCCTCCAGCCCAATAGCGGGAGGGCCCATCTTAGACGTAAGTCACCAAAATGTGAATAATCTCTGATTTTAGTTTCAGTTTTTTGGGAGTTTTTTTGTTTTTTGTTTTGTTTTGTTTTGTTTGGTTTTGTTTGTGTTTTTTTTTTTTTTGAGACAGCCTCACTCTGTTGCCCATGCTGGAGTGCAATGGCACGATCTCGGCTCACTGTAGCCTCCGCACCCCCAGGTTCAAGCAATTCTGCTGCCTCAGGCTCCTGAATAGCTTGGATTATAGTTGTGCACCACCACGCCCAGCTGATTTTTATAGTTTTAGAAGAGACGGAGTTTGGCCGTGTTGGCCAGACTGGTCTCGAACTCCTGGCTTCAAGTGATCCGCCTACCTCAGCCTCCCAAAGTGCTGGGATCACAGGCGTAAGCCACTGAGCCTGGCCTACTCTCTTTCGTAAAATGTGGTATTTCGTTATTTTAGATTTTTGTTTCTTTTCGTACCTATGAGGTTGAGTACTGTTTAATGTCTCTTTCTTCTTCAGTGAATGGTTTTTTTTAGCCTTTTGCACCAGGGTAGATTTAGTCAATCCCTCTTGATAAGTGAGGAGGAAATGGAGACTCAGAGAGGTTAAGTGACTTGTTCAAGGTGGCCCAGCCAGCTGAAAGTAGAGCCATTTAGAGATTAGACATCCAGCTTCTTCATCTATTCCTTCTTACCGACGTTGCTGAATAGAAGACTAGGTCCTAAAACACTGCCTGAGGATATGCTTAGAAAAAAGATCAGGTCCAGGTGCGGTGGCTCACGCCTGTCATCCCTGCACTTTGAGAGGCCAAGGCGGGCAGATCACGAGGTCAGGAGTTCGAGACCAGCCTGACCAACATGGTGAAATCCCGTCTCTACTAAAAATACAAAAATTAGCTGAGCGTGGTGGTGCGCGCCTGTAATCCCACACACTCAGGAGGATGAGGCAGGAGAATCGCTTGAACTCAGGAAGCAGAGGTGGCAGTGAGCTGAGATCGCGCCACTGCACTCCAGCCTGGGCAACAGTGAGACTCCATCTCAAAAAAAAAAGAAAAAAGAAAAAAGATCAGAGAGTTGCCCTGGGGACTCTGTATCCAGGCTCAGGAAGCCCGGGAGGCTTTCTGGAATAGGGCTCTCCTGTGAGCTGAGCATACAGTGTGAGTGACAGGCTGGGATGGTGGCCAGGACTGTAGTATTGACAGACAGCAGGGGTGACGCCGGCAGACCTGAGCCCCGCTTCCTCCCATGGTCTCACTCCTGCCTCCCACTCCCATTCGCCTGCTGCTCTGGTCTCTCGACAGCTTGCCCGCTACACCAAGGAAGGCTTCCTGCACTTGGGCGCCCTGGGGACCACCACACTCCTCCCTGACACCCGCTGCCTGGTGGATAACTCTAAGAGTCGGCTGCCCCAGCTCCTGGACTGCGACAAGGTCAAGAGCAGCCTGTACAAGCGCTGGAACTTCATCCAGGTGAGTGCTGTACGGACAGGGCCAGCGGTCAGAGGCTGAAGACCACAGAAGGGAATCCAGCTTCCCCAGGAGTCCCCAGCAAAGAGCAACCCTGAACCCAGGTCTCCCTGCCCCGGGCTGGGCTTGTGGACCCCAAGCACTTCCTGGGGGCAGCTGTGGAGTTTCTGCATGGAGTAGCATTTCTGATTCCTACATCAGTGCTAGGCTGGTTGAGCTCTGATCAATCCTGAGAGAGGAGTGAGGGGGGACTTCCTTGAAATCCACTAAGTACCCACAGCCAGTGGGGTTGAGACCATTAGACCAAGAATATCCCAGGAAACTTCCCATCCCGACCCCATCCCCCACCAGTGCTCCTCACCTGATTCAGATACTCAAACCAGGTGAAGCTTATTTAGGTTCTGACTTCAGAGTGCCCAGAGGAGGTCCTCATGCTTCCCTGCCCTAGCCCCATGCAAAGAATTTTGGTGGAATTGATTCTCTGCAAGAAGGTATGTGCCAGGCGCCATGATGGTTAAGCCTCTCTCTCTCTATCTCCTTCTGTTACTCTCTATCTCTCCCTCTCTTCCTCTCCCTCTCCCTCTCTTCTCTCTCTTGTCTCTCCTCTCTTCTCTATCTCCTCTCTATGTTCTCTCTTTCCATCTCCTCTCCTCTTTTTTCTTTCTCTCTCCCCTTTATCTTTCTCTTTTTCTCTCTCCTCTCTCTGTCTTCGCTCTCTTCTCTCTCTTCCCTCTTTTTCTACCCCTCCTCCCTTTCTTTGTCTTCTCTTTGTCTCTTTCTTTGTCTCTTTCACTCTCTTGTCTCTTTCTCTTCTGTCTCTATTTTCTCTCTTTCTCCTCTCTCTCTTGCCTCTTTTTCTCTGTCCTCTTTCTCTCTGTCTTCTCTTTACCTCTTTCTCTGTCTCTCTTTCTCTTCTCTCTTTTTCTTTGTCTCTTTGTCATTTTCTCTCTCCTGTCTCTCTTTCTTCTCTCTCTGTATCTCTCACTGTCTCTGTCTCCCTCTCTCTCTCCTGTCTCTCTTATCCTCTCTTCTCGATTTTGCCCCCTCCCAGAACGGAGCCATCATGAACAAGGGCACAGGACGCTGCCTGGAGGTGGAGAACCGGGGCCTGGCTGGCATTGACCTCATCCTCCGCAGCTGCACAGGTCAGAGGTGGACGATTAAGAACTCCATCAAGTAGAGGGAGGGAGCTGGGGCACTGGAGCCTGGCCCCCAGGACATGGCTGCTCCCTCCGACCTCTGGACCAGCCACCCTGGTGGAGAGACAGCAAGGGGCTGGCAAGTACTCGATGGGCCCCCCAGGGCTTCTCCAGGGCAGCACAAGGACCCTGGATGGAGACTCTGTCCCCCCTCAGGCATTCAGCTGCCCACAAGTTTCCTGCAGCCTGGAAAAGCCCCCCAACCCCTTCTCTGGGAAACCGAGAGCTGTCTACTGCAGCCTCTGATGTGAACCTGGTACTGAGGAGCAAGACTGTCCAGTTCTCCTCCACATCTCCCATCCCAGAATCAGGATCTGGGACTGGCAGGGTCCCCTCCTGTGTCTCATCTTGCAGCAGCGGCTGCTGAACTCCAGCCATCAACACAGTGGGAGGCAGTGGGGGCTTCAGCCATGTCCTAGCTCCCCGCCCTAAAAGGAGGCAGCGAGAACCAGGCACTGTTTCCTCCAAGGTTACTTCTGCCCACATGACACCTGCCTGTTCATGCCCCAAGGCAGCCACGGCCCCTAACCCTTCCCACCATGGTGGCTTTGGGTACTGCAGCTCTTGACTTTTTTGGCCCCTCCCGAGATGACCTGGATGGAGCTGATGCTTTCTCTCCTAATCACCTGGGCACTAGGCTCTTATCAGTGTGCTTGGGCCAGCTCTCCTGCCTGTGTCTGGAAGAAGCCAGAGACAGAAATAGGCCAAGCCTGCAGCAGGGTCTCAGCTGCGAGGGCCCCGCAGGATGGAGCTAGGGGCCATCAAGGACCAGGAAGTCCTGACTCCCGGAGGCTGCCACCGGGCAGCAGCACCGCTCCTCCATCCAGAACCTAAGGGCTGAAGCAAAGGCTGCCAGGACCCTCGAAGATGCTTTTGGCTCCCCTCATTTCACCCCACGCTCTGCTGGCTGGCAGAGGAGAAGGCAGTCGTTTCCTCTCTGAAGAGTATTAATTTTTTTTCGATTGCCCTCTGGTTAGGGTGCACATATAAATCAGAATTAATATATGAACGCGTGTGCATGCACGAGCGTGTGTGCCTGTGTGCTGTGTGTGGCAGTGTGTGTGTGTGTGTGTGTGTTTGTGTGTGTGTCTGGCTGTGCGTTCCAGAGCGTGCGACGATGCTGACCTAGCTGTGTGGCCTTGGGCTTGCTGCTTCATTACTCGCCTGGATGGGGACGAGGGATGAGAAGGGTGTGGGTTTGGCCCCGTGTCACTGGCCGGAAGGATGTGTCTCAGCCCTGCCCTGTGGGGTGCCCCCGATGGGAGGCTGTCCCATCTCCCAGTCCCCATCTCTTTTCCCCACTCTGTCCCTGGACAAGCCCTGCCCAGAGCTGAACCCTGTAGCTGCCCCCTTGCCCTGTGTGGGATTCACAGTGTCTCATTTGGTGACATCTTATTGGTGACCATCTCCTCACCCCATCTCCCACCTTGTGGAATAAATACATGTTAATAGCACTTCCCAGAACGGCCTCCTTTGTGTCTTGATTTCTCCAGAACTGGAGGTGGGGAGGGGAGTGATGGAGACGCGAGGGGAGAGCTTATTTGGCTTTGAGGGTTTAGTGTTATTTATTTAACTATTTATTTATGAGATGGGGTCTTGCTCTGTTGCCCAGGCTGGAGTGCAGTGGTGCAGTCATGACCCACTGCAGCCTCAAACTCCTGGGCTCAAATGATCCTCCCACCTTAGCCTCCTGAGTAACTGAGACTACAGGTACGCATCACTGTGCCTGGCTAATTTTTTACAAAATATTTTTGTAGAGATGCAATCTTGCTGCATTGCCCAGGCTGGGCCTGAACTCCTAGCCTCAAGAGATCTTCCCACCTTCGCCTCTCAAAGTGCTAAGATTTCAAGTGTGAGCCACTGCATCCAGCTAATTAAAAAAAAAAGGCAGAGAGGGGTCTTGCTATATTGCCCAGATTGATTTCAAACTCCTGGCCTCAAGCAATCCATTCACCTCAGCCTTCTGAGTAACTGGAACCATAGGCACAGGCCACTAGACCTGGCCGATTTTTGAGAAACAGGTTCTTGCCATGCTGGTCTTGAATTCCTAGCCTCAAGTGATCCTCCCACCTCTGCCTTCTGAGTAACTAAGACTACAGATATACATCACCGTGCATGGCTAATTTTTTACGAAATATTTTTGTAGAGATGGAATCTTGCTGCATTGCCCAGGCTGGGCCTGAACTCCTAGCCTCAAGGGATCTTCCTACTTTCGCCTCTCAAAGTGCTGGGATTTCAGGTGTGAGCCACTGCATCCAGCTAATTAAAAAAAAAAAATGCAGGCCAGGCACGGTGGTCACACCTGTAATCCCAGCTCTTTGGGAGGCCGAGGCGGGCAGATCATGAGGTCAGGAGATCGAGACCATCCTGGTTTAGTAGAAACCCCGTGTCTACTAAAAATGGAAAAAATTAGCCGGGCGAGGTGGCGGGCGCCTGTAGTCCCAGCTACTTGGGAGGCTGAGGTAGGAGAATGGCGTGAACCCGGGAGGCAGAGGTTGCAGTGAGCCAAGATCGCTCCACTGTAATCCAGCCTAAGAGACAGCGAGACTCCGTCTCAAAAAAAAAAAAAAAAAAAAAAAAGCAGAGGGGGGTCTTGCTATATTGCCCAGATTCGTTTCAGACTCCTGGCCTCAAGCAATCCTTTCGTCTCAACCTTCTGACGAACTGGAACCACAGGCGCAGGCCACTAGACCTGGCCAATTTTTGAGAAACAGGTTCTTGCTATGTTCCCCATGCTGGTCTTGAATTCCTGGCCTCAAGTGGTCCTCCCACCTCAGCCCCTCAAAGTCCAGGGATTACAGGTGTGAGTCAGTGCACCAGGTCTGGGTTTGCTTAGTAAAGGAAAAAGGCCCACACACACTGGGGCTGAATAAGGCAAGGCTGGTCTACCCTTGTACTCACCTCTTCTCCCTCAAAGCAGGACAGAACTGGACACCTGACCCTCGCTTATGAACCCTTGTGTGTCCCAGGTTAGGAGTGTCAGGTTGGCACAGAAAGTTGTAAGGAAGGGGAGACTTACCATGGGACTTGGCCTGATCCAGCCCCTTCCTGCCACTATCCAGCAAATTCCACCTTTTTTTTTTTTTTTCACTGTTGTCACCCAGGCTGGAGTGCAATGGCGCAACCTTGGCTCACTGCAGCCTCCACCTTCCAGGTTCAAGTGATTCTCCTGCCCCAGCCTCCTGAGTAGCTGGGATTACAGGTGTCTGCCACCACGCCTTTTTTTTTTTTTTTTTTTTTTTTAAGAAGAGACAGGGTTTCACCATGTTGGCCAGGCTGGTCTGGAACTCCTGACCTCAAGTGATCCTCTGCCTCGGCCTCCCAAAGTGCTGAAGTTACAGGCATGAGCTACCGCATCTGGCACCGCCTCTTTTTTTAGGGCCACACAGTGGCTGGACAAGATGGCCCACTGTGCTTGTTTATGTGGCATGGGGGATGCTGGCTCAGGACCCCTGGGAGACTCTGGTACCAGCACATGTGCTCTGAGCTCTGACCCTTGGTTACAAGGTCCAGTAGCCTGGAGGGACTATTCACATCAGCACCATCTGTCAGCAGCTCCCCACCATGGGATCAGGATACCTGGGGAGACTGCTCAAAGCATGAGGTCAGCATCCCAGGGCAACACCTTCTTGACCCCATGGGGTCCCATCTGAGCCTGATGGCACTAGGAGTGGCCATGGACCAAGGGAGAGAAGAAGAATTAACGAAGCAGGAGAAAGGGAGGAAGAGAAAAGAGAAGCAGGACCCTGGTGAGGAGGAAAGGATTGGTCCTAAGCCCTTCGGGAGAATTTAAAAGCTCTGGATGGCCGGGCGCAGTGGCTCACGCCTGTAATCCCAGCACTTTGGGAGGCTGAGGCGGGCGAATCACTTGAGGTCAGGAGTTCAAGACCAGCCTGGCCAACATGGTGAAACCCATCTCTACTAAAAATACAAAAATCAGCCAGGCATGGTAGGATGACCCTGTAATCCCAGCTACTTGGGATGCTGAGGCAGGAGAATTGCTTGAACCCCGCAGGCAAAGGTTGCAGTGAGCCAAGATGGAGCCACTGCACTCCAGCCTGGGCGATGGCGCAATACTCCATCTCAAAAAATATAAATAAAATAAAATAAAATTTCTGGAGACTCCTAGGAGTTCGAGACCAGCCTGGACAACATGGAGAAACCCCATCTCTAATAAATTATACAAAAATTAACTGGGCGTGGTGGCAGGCACCTATAATCCCAGCTACTCAGGAAACTGAGGCAGGAGCCCAGAGGCAGAGGTTGCAGTGAGCCAAGATTGCACCACTGCACTCCAGCCTGGGCGACAGAGTGAGACTCTGTCTCAAAAACAAGACTGGGTGCCATGGTTCGTGCCTGTAATCCCAGCACTGGGAGGCCAAGGTGGATCACGAGGTCAAGAGATAGAGACCATCCTGGCCAACATGGTGAAACCCCATCTGTACTAAAAAAAAAAAAATACGAAAGTTAGCTGGGCGTGGTGGCGTGCATTTGTTATCCCAGCTACTCAGGAGGCTGAGGCAGGAGAATCGCTTGAACCAGGGAGGCAGAGGTTGCAGTGAGCTGAGATCACGCCACTGCACTCCAGCCTGGGTGACAGAGTGAGGCTCTGTCTCAAAAAAAGCAAAACGAAACAAAAAGTTCTGGAGACCCCGTATCTCTGCACAGGGATGGCAGGGCAGCAAACTCCAAGCCTTGAGCTGAAGGGAAATCTCGCACTCCATTATGTCAGCCATCGGCTTCATCTATAGTCTGAGAAGTGACAGATTCGTTTCCTGATCTGGGCACCCTCCATGGTCCCCCTCTGCCGTGGGGGAGAACGCAGGACAGGACAGGAGGCTGGGCTCTGGCTATGTCTCCCTCCTGTCCTGCCCAGCCCCTTCCCCTCACACCAGAGCTCCTGCCCTCCCCCAGCTGTGACCGTTTCTTTCTCTTTCCTCTCATTTTTTTCCCCACTCAATGTATATGGCAAACAACAACAACAACAACAAAAAGTTGCAGATGGTAGTCCTAGTAAATGCCCAAGCCGTCAAAGCCAATGTTTTTAAATCTCTGTTATATCAGACATCTCTCATATTTTCTTTCTAGTTAGATGGATGCTGGGGGCTAAAGAAGGAGAAGAAATAGAAAAAAAAGAGCCAGCGCACTGAGGGCCAGATGCCACCCTTGTAGGCCACTCCAAGCCTTTTCATATGGGTTTCTGAAGCCATGTTTTCATCTGATACTTTTCTACCATCCTTGAAAACAACCTGGTTTCATAAAGTGAGGCCCCTGGGCAGAGCAGGTCACCCGCCCAGGGCTTCAGTGAGTGAGATATCATTGATTGACATGCTATTTCTCCTCCTTCCTCTTTGCCAATGCTTTTCTGGGAAGGGCGGGGTCGCAGCCAGCCAGGAAAAGGCTTGCAAGAGGCTTGGAGCCTGTGTAGGGAACCAGGCAGTTCATGAAGCCTTCCCAGGCTTCAACAAGCCCAGCGGCTGAAGCCAGGAGCCCAGTCCCTGCTGAGTGTCAGCCTCATGTTTCCGTCTGAGTTCCCCATGCCTGCCGATGATGGGTTCCTGATGTCCCACAATCATGAATCTCTGAGTGTCTTGGCTTCCCTGTTTTCTCACTTCTCAGGTAAGTCTCCTTCGACCCAAGTTTGGGAATCACTGCTCAACCCGGAAGTGCAGAGGTGCATTTCAGTTCTGTTCAACAAATACATTCGGACACCTCTGTGGTTTGCTCCTTATGATTTCTCTTTTTTTTCTTTCTTTCTTTCTCTCTCTCTCTCTCTCCTTCCTTCCTTCCTTCCTTCCTTCCTTCCTTCTCTCTTTCTTTCTTTCTCTCTCTCTCTCCATTCGGACACCTCTGTGGTTTGCTCCTTATTTCTTCTTTCTCTCTCTCTCTCTCTCTTTCTCTCTTTCTTTCTTTCTCTTTCTTGATGAAGTCTTGCTCTGTCCAGCCCAGGCTAGAGTGCAGTGATACAATCTTGGCACACTGGGACCTCCACCGCCCGGGCTCGAGCGATTCTCTTGCCTCAGCCTCCTGAGTAGCTGGGATTACAGGCACCTGCCACCATGCCAGTCTAATTTTTGTATTTTTAGTAGAGACAGGGTTTCACCATGTCGGCTGGTCTCAAACTCCTGACCTCAAGTGATCCACCCGACTCAGTCTCCCAAATGCTGGGATTCCAGGCATTAGCCACTGCGCCTGGCCCTTACGATTTCTTGGAAAAGGAAAGAAGAGAGAGAGCAAGAGAGGAAAGGAAGGAGGGAGGATATTGAGCTAAAATGCATTAAGTGCACTACGATGAAGAAAGAAATGTCATGGTTTTTGCCCTTGGAAGCTCCTGTTTGAGAGAAGAAAGCAGATACAATATATTGGGCTCCCGCCCTGTAGCCCAAGCAATCATGAAATGGGGTCTATGCCTATTGGCATGAATAGGGCTCCAGGCATATTAGAAAATTCCAGCGTTCTTTCTCCCAAAGAGGACCCAGCCAATGGATGGACCTCACACATGTGGCTTCCAACTTGACCTCCTCTGCTTCATACTTGATACTATCTTGCTCCAATTTGATACAGCATCTCTATACTGATTAGCCAAAAACAAGGAACCAAGAACGGAAATAAGGAGAGCCAGACAGGGATCAATCAATGATGCTATGGATGGTTCCAGAAGACAGGACACTGTCCAGCCTCACCAGAGATTATTATCATTCTTAATATATGGTTGATGGCTCATATTCCTCCAGGAACACAATCGCATCTTACCCCGTCCCCTAGTGGATGCCCGCCTACCTGTCCAAGTAATCACTCAGTATCTGCTTGATAAACTCTAGAGACACGTTGTTCTAAGGCAGGAAAACCCTGACAGTGAGCCAAGCACGATCTGAATCTCAAGAACGTCTTCCCACTGTCCCTCCCTCTGGAGGCTGAAGACAAGACTAAGCTTTCTGTCACCTGATGAGATTTAAACCTACAGTGAGGGCTGGGCATGGTAGCTTACACCTGTAATCCCAGTGATTCCAGAGGACAAAGCGGGAGGATGCTTGAGGCCATGAGTTTGAGACCAGACTAGGCAAAATAGTGAGACCTCTGGCCAGGTGTGGTGGTCATACCTATAATTCCAGCTCCTTGGGAGGCCAAGAGGCTGGATCAGATCACCTGAGGTCAGGAGTTTGAGACCAGTCTGGGCAACATGGTGAAACCCCATCTCTACTAAAAACACACAAAAAAATTAGCTGGTCATGGTGGCACATGCCTGTAATTCCACTTACTCAGAGGCTGAGGCAGGAGAATCACTTGAACCTGGGAGGTGGAGTGTTGCAGTGAGCTGAGATTGCACCACTGCTGCCCAGCCTGGGTGACAATGGGAGACAGAGCAAGATGGTCTCAAAAAAAAAAAAAAAAAAAAAAAAAAAACAATACAAACAACAGCAACAACAAAACCCAAATAGTGAGACCTTGTCTCTATAAAACAAAAAATTTCAAAACTACCCCAGTTGCAGTGAGCTGTGATATCATCAGCACACTCCAGCCTGGGCATCAGAATAAGACCCCTGTCTCTAAAACACAAAAAACATTTAAGCTACAGGATGCCTCAAAGGCAGTGGACCCCTTTAAGCTTGAACATGGCTACCTTAATTATAAGGGGAACAACCTCCATTCCATGGACAGCACCTTGATCAGTGGATAGAATTCATTCCTGCCACCTGGAGAAATGGTTAACTTTCTTGGTTAGAGAAGCCATATGCCATTTCCTGCAGGATGGGGTGTATATTGTTGACAGTTTTAATCTAGTGTGTCCTTTTTTCTTTTCTTTTCTTTTCTTTTTTTTTTTTTTTTTTTTTTTTTTTTTTTTTTTTTTTTTTTTTTT
>NW_016811820.1:4239379-4250528 GCF_001698545.2 Rhinopithecus bieti
TTTTGTTTTTTTTTTTCTTTTTTAAGGCAGTGTCTTGTTCTGTCACCCAGACTGGAGTGCAGTGGTACAATCATAGCTCACTGCAGACTTGAACTCCAAGGCTCAAATGATCCTCCTACCTCAGCCTCCCAAGTAGCTGAGGCTACGAGTGCACATACTGATACAGGAGTTAAGAAGAAATTCCTTAGGCAGATAGTGACGGCAAAGAAATCCTCGGTAAGGTTTTCCTTTTAATAAAAAGCAACCTCCAAATCATTTTCTTTTCTAACAAAGAGCAGCCTGTGAAATCAAGCTTCAGACAGAGACAAGCAAGCTGGAAGCTTGCACTGGTGAATGCTGGCAGCTGTGCTAATAGGATAAGGCTACCTGGGAGTAGGCATGTCCAACACAGCGGCTCCATCTTCCCTTCTCTTTGCCAAATCATGTGGACAGTAAGGAGAAGACAATATGGTGCGAGCCAGGCAAAGACCCCATTTGCATAATAAGGTTAGAATGGGGTGACCAGCCTCCCCCACGTACTGTGTAAACGTTACACCTGGCTGAACCAATCTGTGGGCCTTATGGAAATCAGACGCCGTCTCCTCAAGCCTGCCTATAAAATCTGGTGCAGTCCAGGGCTGGATTTTCTCTATCAGGAGCCCCTCTCTCACACAAGGGAGAGACCTGTTCTCCTTTCTGTTTCTTTTGCCTATTAACCCTTCACTCCTAAACTCACTCCTCCTGTGTGTCTGGTCCATCCGTGTCCTTAATCTTCTTGGCATGAGACAATGAACCCTGGGTATTTACCCCAGACAATGACACTGCTTCAATACCACCATATCCGGCTAATTTTGTTTTTCTTTTGTAGAGATAAGATCTCACTATGTCATCCAGGCTGGTAGTATTTCTTCAGTAGAGGAATAGGTGGCATCCTTCTAAAGAAAAAAAGAAAACTCTCACAGACCCTCAGGGCTGACCTAATTTGTTTTTTACCATGGTGTTTCTCAAATATGTGTAAACATAAAATGGCTTCTACTCATAGGTCTATTGCAACTATAAAATAAGAATAAATTTACAAGTCGATATGAACAAACCAACAAAGTAGATAACATTTCAGTTAACAGTATTCATTTCAGGGCCAGGCGTGGTGGCTCAAGCCTATAATCCCAGCACTTTGGGAGGCCGAGACGGGCGGATCACAAGGTCAGGAGATCAAGACCATCCTGGCTGACACGGTGAAACCCCATCTCTACTAAAAAATACAAAAAACTAGCCAGGCGAGGTGGCTGGCGCCTGTAGTCCCAGCTACTCGGGAGGCTGAGGCAGGAGAATGGCCTAAACCCGGGAGGCAGAGCTTGCAGTGAGCTGAGATCTGGCCACTGCACTCCAGCCTGGGCGACAGAGCGAGACTCTGTCTCAAAAAAAAAAAAAAAAAAAAAAAACAGTATTCATTTAACCTGGTGGCACTGTCACTCACCGAAATGGAATCGTTGCTGCTTCAGATGTGAATGTGGCACCAACTGAGCCAGCAGAAGTTCTTCTATGCCTCATGATAACCTGATTCTCCCTCTAGTGTTCTGTACTCTGGAGTATTTTGGAAATGTTTACTCATCATTCATTCATTCACCCCATATTTATTGAGCACCTACTTTCTCTCCAGGGTGTAGTAAATTAGTAAGCAAAGAGGATGGAAATCCTGCTTTCTGGGAATTTATATTCTGGCAGCTTTCCAGAGCAACAAACACATTTCTATTAAAATCTCCACCCTCAGCTGGGCGCAGTGGCTCACGCCTGTAATCCCAGCACTTTGGGAGGCCAAGGTGAGTGGATCACCTGAGGTCAGGAGTTCAAGACTGGCCTGGCCAACATGGTGAAACCCCATTTCTACTAAAAATGCAAAAGTTAGCTGGGCGTGATGGTGGAGACCTGTAATCCCAGCTACTTGGGAGGCTGAGGAGGAGGTTGCAATGAGCCGAGACTGTGCCACTGCACTCCAGCCTGGGCAACAAGAGTGAAATTGTCTCGAAAAAAACCAAAACCAAAACCAAACCAAAACAACAACAACAACAAAAAACCACTCTCTTCTTCTTTTTATGACAATTCCTGTAGAACAACTTAGCCCCAGGGCTGTTGGCACACAAACACATGAACTAAAGCCATGTTCAGTACTCACCTGGGCCATCCAGGTAATGCAGAAGATGCTCATATTAATTTTTTTTTATATTTTTTTTGAGACAGGGTCTCACTGTCATCCAGGCTGGAGTGCAGTGACATGATCTAAGCTTACTGCAACCTCTGCCTCCCGGGTTCAAGTGATTCTCCTGCCTCAGCCTCCTAAGTAGCTGGGGCTACAGGCGTGCACCATCACACCCGGCTAATTTTTGTATTTTTAGTAGAGACGGGGTTTCACCATGTTGGCCAGGCTGGTCTTAAACTCCTGACCACAAGTGAATGGCCCACCTCAGCCTCCCAAAGTGCTGGGATTACAGGGGTGGGCTACTGCACCTGACCTAATTTTCCGATAATCACCAAAATAAAGACAAAAAAACTTTGAAAATCTTACATGCATCTTGTACATGCAAAAGTCAGAGGCTCCCTAGATGCCTGCAAATCCCCAGTTGGAGAAGCACAGCTTGAGTCACTTTCCATTACACACACGTCCTTTTATCTTGTTGAGGAGTTTGATAAGGAAGTGCTACCAATGAACCAACAGCAGCTCTTATCTCTAAGAGAAAAAATTACCCACAGAGTGGGTGTTTCTAACTCTTGCTTTTCTTCCTATCTTACCTTGTGGGGAAAAGAACTGTCTTAGTCCATTTGAAATGCTATTATGGAAAACCTGAGGCTGGGTGCTTTTATAAAGAAGTGAGGTTTATTTGACTCACAGTTCTGCTGGCTGCACAAGAAGCATGGTGCTAGGATCTGCTTCTGGTTAAGGTGTGGGCTGCTTCCACTCTGGGGTAATGCGTGCAGAGATCACCTTATGAGAGAGAGGGGGGCGAGAGAGAGATGAGGAGGTTCTAGGTCCTTTTAAACCACCAACTTTCACAGGAATAAATACAGCAAGAACTCACTCATTATCCAAGCCATTCATAAGGGATCTCCTGCCACGACCAAAACACCTCCCAACCAAGCTCCACCTCCAACACTGGGGATCACATTTCAACATGAGAGTTGGAGGAGGCAAATATCCAGACTGTATCAAGAACAAAATCTCACAATTTGCTGGGTAGGACATTAAAAAGCATGGTCAGAGTGAGGTATAGGGATACTTGGTGAACTTCATCAATATCGATTGTACTAAACTTTTTCCTGAATATATAGTTCATTGGTAGCTGATATTACATCTTCTCCTCCAGTCCTGAGAGCCTGGGCTCTCCTTCACTGTGTCACTTGGAAAGGCAGAAAAAGTAAAGCTTTTGGTGGGACTGTTGCAAGAGGGCCTGGGCAACAGCATGAGCTTTGGGTATTGAGATTTCTACAGAGGCCTGCGGCACAGCCACTGGTTAGTTATAAAGCAGAGCACTTCTAATTCCACCATGAAGATAACAAAAAAAAGGAAGATATAGGCTGCTCAGTTTCTTAATTATTCCCCAGACATTTTGCCCTTGAAAATACACAAAGAATGAAATCTCTAGTCCCCGCTCAAGGCACCAAACCAAACTTCTAGTGCTAGAGGCTACCCCTCTTGATTTCTCTGCCTCAATACAAGCTGCAACCTCTTTGATTCAGAATTCGTGATACTTGAGTTTAAAATATGCCTATACATTTGCTCATATGAATAAGGCTCAGAAAAGGAAAAGTTTAAACAAAAAACTATTTACCTGTGTGTCTTCTCAGTGCTTCAGAGGCCCCCCCTTGGGATGGATCCTACCTCTCTGCTATTTGTACCCACTTCTTTGAAGAGTGTCCTCCGCCTGGGGCTCAAGTGGGAACTAGAGGAAAGTTCTGGTTCAGGCGTACCCTGAGACTGTGCTGATATTACCACTGCTTAATAATTCAAATTCCCTTTGCCCTCAAAAGCTCAGACCCAACCTACTATAAACTTGCCCAAATTAATGGGGTTCTAAGTACTTACGAGAGCCATTACCATAATTAATTTATTTTATCTTATTTTATTTTATTTTTCAGAGAGGGGATCTTGCTTGCTCTGTTGCCCAGGCTAGAGTGCAATGGTGCAAGCATAGCTCACTGAAGCCTTGAACTGCTGGAATCAAGCAATCCTCCTGCCTTGGCCTTTGGAGCAGCTAGGACTACAGGCACACACCACCATGCCTGAATAATTTTTAAAGTTTTTGTAGAGATAGGGTCTTACCGTACTGTCCAGATTGGTCTTGAACTCCTGGTTTCAAGCGATCCTCCTGCCTCAGCTTCCCAAAGTGCTGGAATTACAGGTGTGAGCTGCCACGCCCAACCTCACAATCATTTAGAGGGTAGAATCAGGCGCTGGCCCCTGGAAAGAAGCTGTTTTTCTTTCTGGAGAGTTCGCATGAGGTTCTAATCGGTAACCAGCTGAGGGCACAGTGACAAAGCAAAGGAAACCCGCAGGAGGCTGGGAAGAAAGAAAACCAGAGACTCCTGATTCCCATCCGCCCTGCTAGCCTCCAGAGATTGAGGGAGGAAGATCGCTTGAGCCCAGGAGGTCAAGGCTGCAGGGAGCTGTGATCACGCCACTGTACTCCAGCCTGGACCACAGAGCAACACCCTGTGGATTAGTCTATTCTCACACTGCTATGAAGAATCTGTATGCAGCCATCCATGATGACCCTCCGTGCTCTTCCAAGCTCCCCCAGTGCATGTGACAATATCCCAGAGAAGTCATCCACATTTGTGCCACACTCTTGATTGCTGTGAGATAAGTATGAGTGATGACAGCTTCGTGGAAGAAAGCCCTGCGATCTCACGGAGAACATAGCCTCTGCTTTCCACTGGTGTCCTGGGAAGAACTTGCTGTTACATGTTATTGTTTTGCTTTAAGATATCTGCTTTTTAAAAGAATTTCCCAGAGGGATGAAGAAGTTAAGGGCCAGAGGCCAGATGTGGGGAAGGTGACTGTTTCTCTCAAAGACAGGGAAGGCTTTTGGTTTTGTTCGGGATTGTTTTGTTTGTTTTTTTTTTTTTTTTTTTATTGCTTTCCCTGTACTTATCTTGTGGGTCCACTGGCTTGTTTATCAGGCTGCTGTTACCTGCTGTCGCCTGGGGATATTTTCTGATAGGGTAGATTCAAGTACGGTGCCCAGTGAGGAGGGCAGAAAAGGATAATTGTCACTGTTACCCATAAGTACCACCATGATTTGAGCACTTCCTATGTGCCAGGCACTATGCAAAGGTTTCGTTTTTTTTTGTTTTTGTTTTCGTTTGTTTGTTTGTTTGTTTTTTAACAGAGTTTTGCTCTGTCACCCAGGCTGGAGTGCAATGGCGTGATCTCGGCTCACTGCAACCTCTGCCTACTGGGTTCAAGAGATTCTCCTGCCTCAGCCTCCCAAGTACCAGGGACTACAGGCACGTGCCACCACACCCGGCTACCTGTTTTTTCTTTCTTTTTTTTTTTTTGTATTTTTAGTAGAAACAGGATTTCACCATGTTGGCCGGGATGGTCTCCATCTCTTGACCTTGTGATCTGCCTGCCTTGACCTCCCAAAGTGCTGGGATTACAGGTGTGAGCCACCGCCCCTGCCTGCAGAGTTTTTTTATAAGCACCTTCTCTTTTCATCCTCCCAGCAAGCTTATGGGCAGGTACTATCATTTTCTCTTTATAGATGGGGACACTGAAACTCAGGGAGATTAATAACCGGTCTCAATATCACATGGTCTGTACCTGGCAGGTTTGGGTTTCAGACCTCGGTCTGTCTCACTCGAATCTCTTGTTCTGGGCTGGGCATGGTGGCTCATGCCTGTCATCCCAGCACTTTGGGAGGCCAAGGCCAAAAGGTCACTTGAGGCCTGGAGTTCAAGACCAGTCTGGGCAACATAGCAAGACCCTGTCTTTACTGTAAAGAAAAATCTCTTGTTCAGTACCACTAGACTATACTGCCTGTCATGTGGCTTTGCTCTGCTGTCCCTGTTCTAACATGAAAACCTCAGATGAGAGAGCAGGAGGGGAGTGAGGATATGCAGGAATATGTCTAGATACATGGCTGTGGACCCTTAAATGCTAAAGGAGCAGAGAGATTCATCGGGGTGTGTGTGTGTGTGTGTGTGCATGTGCGTGCGTGTGTGTGTGTGCAAGCATGCGCACGCACACCCAGGCCCTGGGAGGAGCTTCATTCCAAAGAAAAAAATGACAGCCTAGCGCTGCCTCAACCTCCAACCTCCTGTCACACGTCTGCTTCGGTCTTTCACCTTAAAGCACCAACAAATATGCACTTTAAGGATTCCCAAAGAGTGACGAGTTCTCCCTGAAATAGCTCAGAGAGTCCTCAGCAGGCTGAGAAAATAGTCTGATTCACGCGAGATTAAAAAGTTTTTTGGGGCCTGGCGCGGTGGCTCAAGCCTGTAATCCCAGCACTTTGGGAGGCCGAGACGGGCGGATCACGAGGTCAGGAGATCGAGACCATCCTGGCTAACACGGTGAAACCCCGTCTCTACTAAAAAATACAAAATCTAGCCGGGCGAGGTGGCGGGCGCCTGTAGTCCCAGCTACTCCGGAGGCTGAGGCAGGAGAATGGCATAAACCCGGGAGGCGGAGCTTGCAGTGAGCTGAGATCCGGCCACTACACTCCAGCCCGGGCGACAGAGCGAGACTCCGTCTCAAAAAAAAAAAAAAAAAAAAAAAAAGTTTTTTGGTAAATTGCAAAATAATTAAGAAGATCATTCAAGAAAAAATGATAGTTCAGGTAAGTAATAATGGAAACAAAATAGCATCAATAATCCTACCACCCAGAGAGATTTAAACTACGGTTTCACGTCATTCTGAACCTCCTTTCCCACTAAGCCTTGGGTATAGATGCATACAACTTCATATACATATGTGATACACAACAGGGTCAGGACACAATTATGTTTAATGGAATACCTTTAAGTTCCTGCATTTTCATCCTAAAAACCAGCTGTACTAATGCAAACTAGAGGAGCTAGGGCTGAGCGAGCATCTGATATAAAATGAGATGGGTTTTATTTAAGTTGCTTCAATGAGTCAGCCGTTTCCTTAAGAAGCCTGTGGGGTCTTAGGGTAGAAAATACAGGATGAAGTCCTGGTGTGTGGCTCATGCCTATAGTTCTAGCACCTTTAGAGGCCAAGGTGGGAGGATCACTTGAGGCCAGGAGTTTGAGACCAGGAGTTTGAGGCAACATAGTGAGACCCTGTCTCTACAAAAAAAATTAAAAATTAGCCAGGCATGGTGGCGCATGCCATAGTCCCAGCTACTGTGGAGACTGAGGCAGGAGGATTGCTTGAGCCCAGGAGTTCAAGGCTACAACAAGCTATGATCACACCACTGCACTCCAGCCTGGGCAACAGAGCAAGACCCTGTGTATTAGTTCGTTCTCACACTACTATAAAAAACTACCCGAGACTGGGTAATTTATGAAGAAAAGATATTGACTCACAGATCCACAGCCTGTACAGGAAGCATGGTTGGGAGGCCTCAGGAAACTTACAATCATGGTGGAAGGTGAAGGATAAGCAGACACGTCTTTCCATGACTGGAGCAGGCGAGAGAGAGAGTGAAGGGGGAAGTGCCACACACTTTTAAACCAGATCTCGTGAGAACTCACATACTATCATGAGAAGAGCAAGGGGGAAATCCGCCTCCATGATCCAATCACCTCCCACCAGCTTCCTCCCCCAACGTTAGGAATTACAATTCAACATGAGATTTGGGTGGGGACACAGAGCCAAACCATATCACTCTGTGAAGAAGAAGAAGGAAAAGGAGAAGGAGAAGGAGAAGGAGGAGAAGAGAAAATCCAGGAGGCACCTTGACGTCTACTCAAAAGAGAACAGCTGGAGTGTTAATAAGCCTGGAAGTCACATCTTACCAATGAAGAAATCCAGAACCAAGTGCATTGGGCTGGGGGGAATCTGACTTGGGCAGATCACCATCAGTGCCTTGAACAATCAGTGGGCCATGGTAGGGGTGTGTGTGCAGATGAGAACATCATTGGGAGATGATATGAATTTGTTCTTTATGACCTAGAGAATGGGAATGGGACCAAATGGATGGAAGCCAGGCAATGGTTTTGATGCAATGAAAGAACGTGCTTTATAACAGAGCCATGCTCCCAAAGCTGGGACGGAGGTTTCAGGAGGGAGGGAGCCCTGTTTGCTTGGAGAGGTTCAAGCAAAGGTGGGCAGCCTTGACTGTTAATGCTAGTCCCATGCTTACATGACCCCACTGTTCTTAGGTGACCCTTCTGACAGCTCCCTGTCCTAGCATTCAAGTGCTGATAAGAATGTGAGCTGTGCTCAGGTGACAGAAATGGGTGTCAAAGAGCCTTCTTTTCATGGAGATGTGCACAGCAGCTGGGAGATGAAAGCTGTATTTGTTACATGTCGCTTGTGGAGAGGAGAACCAGACTTGACAGTTCAAAGTTTATTTAACTGGATGACTCTCAAAGGGGAAAACACACCATTTATTAAAAAAAAAAAAAGTTACTTAATATTTAATTATGGGCAAAGTCAAATGTGCCTTCCTAAGTCTTTTGTTTCAAGAAAATGCAACAGGCATATTTTAGGTCTAGCAGAGGGAGAAGAAATGATCATAGACTCTTGGCTGTTTCAAAATTTCTTCTTGAGAAGAAGCAAATCTCATATATAGAAGATTTCCAAATAAATTATGTAGTTACTTAGAGGAGGGGGAACACAGCTGTTCACTCCTCAAGTGTGGGCTGTGCATAGTAATTTTCTTCCTAATGGAAGAAATACCTAAGAATACCATATGGAAATGTAGAAGAAAAGATTTACCGTGGAGAAAGCTGACAAACACTGTGTTAGCCAGGTGATCAAAGTCAACATCAACTGTCAAAAGTCTTGTCCACAACATGTCCCCTTGATGCGATGTGATGAAAATGGCACTTTCCCTCTGCAATCTTCCTCCCCAAAAATCCATAACTACAGTTTAATCATGAGAGAAACATCAGACAAATTCCAACACAGGGGCACCCTATAAAATATCTGACCAGTACTCCTTAAAACATCAAGGTCATTAAAAACAAGAAAAGCTTGAGAAAATGTCACCTCTTCACCAAGAGGCACCTACGGAGACATGACAAATAAATGTCATATAGTATCCTGAATGGGATTTGGAACTGAAAAAGAAGGATATGAGGATAAAAGTCAAGAAAATCTGAATAAATGACAGACTTCAGTTAATAATGATGTTATCATTCAGCCTGGAAAACATGGTGAAATCCTGTCTCTACTAAAAATGCAAAAATTAACTGGGCATGGTAGTGTGTGCCTGTAATCCCAGCTACTCAGGAGGCTGAGGCAGGAGAATCACTTGAACCGGGAGGTGGAGGTTGCAGTGAGCCAAGATTGCACAACTGAACTCTAGCCTGGATGACAGAGTGAGACTCTGTCTCAAAAAAAATAAATAAATAAATAAAGATTTATCAACATTGGTTTATTCATTGTAACGAATATATCTAACTCGTGTAAGGTTTTTATGATGGGGAAGTTTGTGTGTGTGGTGGTGGGGGGTAAATTATGAGAACTCTTTGTACGCTCTGACTCAATTTTTCTGTAAATCTAAAACCGTTCTAAAGTAAAGTCTAATTCTAATTTTAAAAAACACTCCATGGGCATTGTCTCATGCAATCGTCTCAGGCAGCCCTGGCCAATTCTGGATGCCAGGATCTGAAAAGTGGTGATCCATTTGCCCAAGAGATATCACTGTCCCTTTCTAACACTCGGCCATGATTAGCTATAACAAAGGGGCCAGTGGCCTTGGGGTGTTCTTCTCAGCAGAGCCATAAAAGTGCAGTGATACAGACACTTTAGTCAATACCATTAATAGCTATTGCAGAAAAGCCAACTGGGACTTGGATCTGTGGGAATCCATCTTTCTGCTGCCTTAGAGAATAAGAGGATGTGTCAGAGACTGCTGGCTGCCTACCCAAGTTCCCCTTCTTCTTGGGTTAGACAGCTCTATCCCATATTGCTGTGTTCCGCAATGCGTGCAGCTGGGAAACCACAGTTCCTGGCCTCCTTTATAGGCAGGGGTGGCCAATGAGAGGTAAGTGGATGTCATTTGGGTGAGTTATGGGAATTCTTTAAAGAGGATAATTCAGCTGGGTGATACACCCTTTGGCCCTTGCCCTCTCTTTTTACTGCTGCCTGGAATACAGACGTAATGGCTGGAGCTGCAGCAACCACCTTGCAAACCATTTTGCAAAGACAAAAGGGGCTTTGAAACGGTGCAGTAGAAATATCAAGGGTCCTGATGAAGTTACTAACTCTGGCTTGCTGACTTAAGGGTTTCTTTACAAAAGAGAAAAATAAAGTGAAAAATGAACCTTTGGTTTATGCCACAGTCATCTGGATTTCTTCATATATACCATCGAACATCATCATTACTGATCCAGGAGCAAGGAGCTGATTCAGAAACAGTGTAGTCTAAACTTTGGATGCAATGGTTTGACCTGAAGATGAAGATGTAGTGTTGTGTGGGAACATTCTGGAGCTCATAATTTAGTAGGTGAGTTAGAAATAAATCAGCCACTGCACCACACAAAAGCCACTCACTGAAGCAGACCAAACACTCTGTCGAACCTACATCCTGAATAGAAGCAGGCCAGAAGAGAGAAGATTCTCCCAGGCTGTGGTTAGGCAGTATGAGGACACATGGGCCAGGTACAAGATGAAAAAAGGATTGGGAGGCTGAAGCAGGTGGATCACAAGGTCAGGAGTTCGAGAACAGCCTGGTCAACATGGTGAAACCCCGTCTCTACTTAAAAAATACAAAAAATTAGCCAGACATGGTGGCAGGAGCCTGTAATCCCAGCTACTTGGGAGACTGAGGCAGGAGAATCACTTGAACCCAGGAGGCGGAGGTTGCAGTGAGCCGAGATCACACCATTGCACTCCAGTCCAGGCAACAGTGGGAGACTCCATCAAAAAGAAAGGAAGAAAGGAAGGAAGGAAGGAAGAAAGGAAGGAAGGAAGGAAGGAAGGAAGGAAGGAAGGAAGGAAGGAAGGAAGGAAGGAAGGAAGGAAGAAAAAGAAGGA
>NW_016811820.1:4250621-4254807 GCF_001698545.2 Rhinopithecus bieti
GAAAGGAAGGAAGGAAGGAAAAAGAAGGAGGAAGGAAGGAAGGAAGAAAGGAAGGAAGGAAGGAAGGAAAAAGAAGGAGGAAGGAAGGAAGGAGGGAAGGAAGGACGGAAAGAGAGACAGGGAGGAAGGAAGGAAGGAAGGAAGAAAAGAAGGAAAGAAAGAAAGAGAAAGAGAGAAAGAAAGAAAAGTAAAGTAAAAAGGAAAGAACTTCTCAGTAGACTTCTCAGTAGACAAGTCCCTGACAATTTCAGTGTCAGGAGAGGTGACATGGAGATGAAGAGCTCAGGTAGGGCCAGACTCCCTAGGGCCAATATACATTGAGTAGTTTGATGCTAGGCCTGTACTATGTATTCTAAGATTGGAGCCACCGTCAGTAGATATAGCTGTCAATCTCCTTAGAAAGTAAGTGGAAACATGTGATATAATTTTCCCCAAGAGAGGCCGGGCACAGTGGCTCATGCCTGTAATCCCAGCACTTTGGGAGGCCTAGGTGGGAGGATCACTTGAGGTCAGGAGTTTGGGACCAGCCTGGCCAACGTCGTGAAACCCTATCTCTACTAAAAATACAAAAAAAGTAGCGGGGTGTGGTGATGCACACCTATTATCTCAGCTACTTGGGAGACTGAGGCAGAAGAATCACTTGAACCTGGGAGGTGAAGCTTGCGGTGAGCCGAGATCTCACCACTGCACTCCAGCCTGGATGACAGAGCAAGACTCCGTCTCAAAAAAAATATAATCATCATCATCATCATCATCATAATTTTCCCCAAAAGAATGTGAGTAGATATCATAGGTAGTGGGGCTGTGCTTTTGTGGGAGTGAGTTTGCCTTGACCACACTCCCTTTCTCCTTCTAGGCTGGATGCAGACAACAACAGGGCCTTAGGGGATAGTAGAGCCATAAGGGGGAAGGAATCTAAGTCCCTAAATATCTGCATGAAAGAGACCCTCCTCGTTGACCTGAATACCAAACCAGGATTGTTTTGTTGAGCCCTTTCATGTCTGGAGTTATTTGTTACTGTAGTTGAGACTGCTGTAGCTAACACATCTTTTACATATTGTGTTAGTTATCTATTTCCGCATAATAAATTCTCCCAAAATCCAGTGACTTAAAACAACAGCACTTATCAACTCATACTCTCTGGGGGTCATCTCCTGAAGGCAGCTCTGGGGACTCCTTTGCTTCAGGGGCCCTCCCAGGCTGCAATTAACACATTGGGTACAGCTGGAGACATTTCAAAGCTCAACTGGGGGAAGATGCCTTTCCAAGATCCACGACAGCTGGGATCATTCAGTTGGCCTGAGAGCCTCTGTTCTTTGCTGGCTGTTGGCCAGAGCCCAGAGGCCTGAGTTCCTCACCATGTGGGCCTCTTCACAGGGCAGCTCATGACAGTACAGTTCCATCAAAGCACGTCAGCAAGGAGCACCCGTGAGAAGAGCTGGCCCGACGGAAATCAGTTTTGTGTAGCTGAATCTCAGAAGTGAAATCCCACACTTTTGCCATAATCTTTTTGCTAGAAGCAAGTTTCTCAGTTTGGCCCATGTTTAAGGAAGGGGATTATAGAGGGGTGTGGATAACAAGAGGCAGCAATCGCTGGGAGCCATTTCCAAAGCAGGGAAGGATGACTCACGCCTGTAATCCCAGCACTTTGGGAAGCCAAGGTGGGCAGATTGTTTGAACTCAGGAGTTTGAGACCAGCCTGGACAACACAGTGAGACCTTGTCTCTACAAAAAAATACAAAAATCAGCCAGGTGTGGTGGCGTATGCCTGTGGTCCCAGCTACTCGGGAGGCTGAGGTTGGAGGACTGCTTGAGTCCAGGGAGTCCAGGTTGCAGTGAACCATGATAGCACCACTGTAGTCCACCCTGGGTGACAGAGCAAGAACATCTCAAAAAACAAACTAAAACAAACCAAAAACCCCACACTGTCTTTCATACATAGTAGTTAGTCTCACAAGAACCCTGTTTAGAAACAAGATTTAATCTAATTTGGAGAGGCCCATTTAAACAAGGAAACAGACCCAGAGATGTTCGGTACCTTATCCCAGGTGACTCGGGTCGTTGGAGGTAGGAGAATGTTCTGTGAGATGCTAGCACCTGTGGATTTGCACACCACCACCCGTGATGCAGGCTGCCTTGTGCCCGTGGTGGGGCTGCCTGGAGGAGGAGTCGCAAAAGGGCCTGCAGTATTCGAGTATGGAAGCAATGATAAAAGAGGCTGCCCACCCACTGCAATGCCTGCGGCTGCCCAGGTTTCATGAGCTGCAGGGCTGGCCCCCAGCCTCAAAGAGCTGCAAGCTTAGGAGAAAATCATGAGTGTGTGAAGGTGTGTGTGTATACCAGAGAGAGGGAGAGGGAAAAGGAGTCAGATGGGCAGAAAGGGACAGGAGAGATGAAAAGAGAGTACAGAGTGACAGGGAGAGATAAACAGGGCATTAGAAAAATAGAGACAAGAGAGAAATACTTACAGAGAAAGCTACAGAGAGAGGAAGGAAGGGAGGAGGGAAGGAAAGATAAAAGAGAAGGGAAAGAAGGATAAAAAGAAAGAAAGGGGAGAAGGAGGAAGAAAAGAAAGGAGGGAGGGAGGAAAGTAGAAAGGAAAGAGGGAAGAAAAATAAAGGAAGGAGGGAAGAAGGGAAGAAGGGAAGGAAGGAAGGAAAGAAGGAAGGAAGGAAGGAAGGAAGGAAGGAAGGAAGGAAGGAAGGAAGGGAGGAGAGGGAGGTGCAGGGAGTGCCAATCTTGCAAGGGAAGCATGCAGGCTGGCTATCTCTGCACCTGCAGGTGCAATGCCCCCGCTGGAAATCTGAACTGCATTCTGGTCGTGGCTTCCCTCTAATGTCCTACCACCTGTTGAAGGGAATGCAAATTTTAAGGTATACAACGGCAACAAGCTGCGCAGCGGCCTGGACTGCTTGAGGCCGGGTCTGGCCTCAGTGAGTCGTGTGTTTGCAGCACCGCCAGACCCTTGGGAGGGAGACGCCCTGAGCAGGCATCTTCAGGTAGCGGCCACAGGCTCCTTGGACGTCCCGCGCGGGAGCTCAGTGGGGTAGTCGGGCCCTGAAGACCGATGCTCTGGCGCCCCCTGCTGGCGCCTGGCCTTGATTCCGTTGCTTCCTTTCCGCCGAAATGAAGGCGAGCAGGAGGGTTATGAGGCTTCGGTGATTCCTCCCCGGGGCGGAGCAGTGATAAGGGTGGGAATGAAGGGTGGTCAGAGGAGACCAGAGCTGGCGAACACGTTCCCTTCTATGCCCTGGCCTGTGCTGCGACGCATGGTACCAGCCCTGGGTTGGCCGTGTACCTCCAGGCATGTGGGGGCCTTCCAGAGGCAGGGGCATGGCTTGAAACCAGGAGTTCCAGATCAGCCTTGGCAACGTAAAGAGACTCCATCTCTAAAAAAAAAAAAAAAAAAAAAAAAAGAAAGAAAGAAAGAAAGAAAAAAGAAAGAAAGAATTATCTGGACATGTTGGCCCACCTGTAGTCCCACCTACCTGGGAGGCTAAAGTGAAAAAATGCATCACTATAAAAAAAAAAAAAAAAAAAACTAGAGTTTAACACTGTGAAATTTTATTAGTCTGTTCTCACACTGCTATAAAGATACTACGCAAGAGGCGGGAGGATCGCTTGAGCCTAGGAGTTCGAGGCTGCTGTGAGCTATGATGGCGCCACTGCACTCCAGCCTGTGAGACAAACTGAGAACTTGTATCTTTGGGGAAAAAAAGGCCGGGAGCGGTGGTTCACGCCTGTAATCCCAGCACTTTGGGAGGTCAAGGAAGGCGGATCACAAGGTCAGGAGATCAAGACCATCCTGGCTAACACGGTGAAACCCCGTCTCTACTAAAATACAAAAAAAATTAGCCAAGTGTGGTGGTGGGTGCCTGTAGTCCCAGCTACTCGGGAGGCTGAGGCAGGAGAATGGCGTGGACCCGGGAGGCGGAGCTTGCAGCCAGCCGAGATCGCGCCACTGCACTCCAGCCTGGGCAACAGAGTGAGACTCAGTCTCAAAAAAAGAAAAAAAAAGGCCGGGCGCAGTGGCTCAAGCCTGTAATCCCAGCACTTTGGGAGGCCGAGACGGGCGGATCACGAGGTCAGGAGATCGAGACCATCCTGGCGAACACGGCGAAACCCCATCTCTACTAAAAAATACACACACACACACACACACACAAAAACTAGCCGGGCGAGGTGG
>NW_016811820.1:4258023-4265006 GCF_001698545.2 Rhinopithecus bieti
AAAAAAAAAAAAAAAAAAAAAGAAAAGAAAAATAAACAAATAATGTATACTTTATTAGAACTAGTTGTACTTTTGACTAATGCATTGAATAGACTAAGTGATGGGTCTAATCGCTATAATTTCAAAATTGTATGAGCATCAATGTTGTTACAAGATTTCTGCAGCACCTATAATTTGACAAAAAAATCTGTGATTTCTGTTGGTGACAAAAGGTCAGGTTCTTTTTTGTCTACAGTGGTTTGCTGTTTACATTAATAATTAAAGGAAATGTTATCTTTCATTTAGAGGTAAAGGAAACAAAAGGGAACCGTTTCCCCGTCCAAGCTCACAGGCCCCCTGAATCCTACACATGGAGCCCTGATGAGTCCATGAACTTGTTAAGCTGCAGAAGGCTGGGCACCATGGCTCATGCCTATAATCCCAGAGCTTTGGGAGATCAAGGTGGGAGGATCACATGAGGCCAGGAGTTCAAGACCAGCCTGGGCAACATAGTGAGACCTCATCTCTATTTTTATTTTTATTTTTTGAAATGGAGTCTCCCTCTGTCATCCAGGCTGGAGTGCAGTAGTGTGAGCTCGGCTCACTGCAGCCTCCGCCTCATGGGTTCAAGTGATTCTTCTACCTCAGCCTCCTGAGTAGCTGGGATTACAGTTGTACACCACCACACCTGGCTAACTTTTGAATTTTTAGTAGAGGTGGGGTTTCACCATGTTGGTCAGGCTGGTCTCAAACTCCTGACCTTGTGATCCGCCTGCCTTGGCCTCCCAAAGTGCTGGGATTATAGGCATGAGCCACCGTGCCTGGCCTTTATTTAAAAAAAATATATAAATTTTTAAAAATAAAAAAAGAAGCCGCCGAGGTCTAGTTCTTACTCAGATCTTACCTTGCTAGGGCACGGCAAGATGTCAGACACCATCCTCAGAGACGAAACCCCCAAAAATACTAAAGGCAGGTGGCAATTCAAAGTATGGATCCCCTGGTCACTAAGAATAGTAACAGTAATGCATTTTTAAAGAATAGCTACCAAAATGTCTTATGTGCTGGATACCATGCAAAGGACTCTACTTCATTCCATCTCTCCACCCCAGACTTCTTAACCAGCCCAGGTAACCTGACAATATCCCAGGCTAATTTCCTGGGTCATCACAGCCAGCTTTCATACCTGGGTCCCTGGAGGGGGCTGTGGACAGAAGAGCCTGTTCGTCACCTTGGATGTGCTCCAGTGTGATTCAGCCATGCCCTGGGGAAACCTCTGCAGGGGGCTTTCTAGACTCTGTACTGATAACAGAACCCTCCCATTTTGTCTTTGGTTTCAGCTTTCTTGATTCTTAGCTTCAAATTTTGCCATATACTGGATCAAAGATATCTGCCTGGGCCAGGCACAGTGCCTCATGCCTGTAATCCCAACACTTTGGGAGGCTGTGCTGGGAGGATCACTTGAGGCCAGGCCTTCAAGACCAGCTTGGGCAACACAGCAAGATTCCATCTCTACAAAAATAAAAAAAAATTAGCCAGGCATAGTGGCATACACTTGTAGTCCCAGCTACTCCGGAGGCTGAGGTGGGAGGATGGCTTGAGCCCAGGAGTTCGAGGCTGTAGTGAGCCAGGATTGCACCAATACACTGTAACCTGGGCAACAGAGTAAGACTCTGCCTCAGTAAGTAAATAAATAAAATAAAATAAATGCCCACCTTCTATGACCATATCCTTCAGATACAACAGATCAAGTCTTTGGGCTGCAGAGCAAGGATCAACTCTTGTGGCTATAACAAGAGCGCTGAGGTCATGAGCCATCCAGGAGCTGGTTAACTCTGCCCATCAGGACACTCAGGCAAAGGCCATTCCTTGTGCCCCACATCCCAAAGGCAAGTATGAGGAGGGAAACCCAAACCCGCATACAATTGCTCTTACAACAGGGTTATGTGCTTCAGCAAAACTCTAAGTTTAAATATGGCATTCAAGGCCCCGTGGACACCATAGAGAGAAATCCAGAGACGAGCCACTGAACAGAGGAGACTTGTACATTAAAATCTTCTTGCCACCAAAGTTCCGCCTGGGTCTTCGACAGTTTCCCATCGCCTGGGTTTCTGAAGCAAGCGCTGCAGCAGTGCCATCTAGTGGGCAAAAGGCAAAGTGTCACAACTAAGAGGATCCTCCAAGAGGAAACAGAAGTTAAGGAATTCAGGATCTAGAAAACGATTGACCTAGACTCAGCTTGACTGGACTTTAGACGGACTTCTTGACTCTCACCCCGGCCTCCCTTCTCTTCTACCATTAATTTTAAAAAACACTGGCAGGCATGGGGGTGCGCACCTGTAGTCCCAGCTATTCAGGAGGCTGAGGCAGTAGGATCGTTTGAGCCCAGCAACCACAGATGACCCAAGCACAGAAAAAAAATCTGCAAACTCAGGAACAACTCAATGTACTTGGCACAGCCCACGGAGCAACCTTACCCCCGACATCCTCCAGGACCTTTGCACTAGGGCATGGTGTCAGCAGAGTCGGAGTTAGCCTCCCCTATCGTCTTGAATAACATCTTCCTTACTGGCGTAACTCTGTCTGATGCAAATTTTCTTCGACATAGCTTTTCTGAGGACCCCCCCTAGAGCTTGAAGTCCACTCCCACAACCCCAGGATGCTTCAGAAGCAACAGAGCTGCCCTTCTCCTATCCATAAGATAGACATTCTGCCTACACCCCCTGCTCTCCCAGGCTACTCCCTCCTCCCCCCACGCCCGTACTGCCCCAACTCACGCCCATGGTACGGAAGTCGGAAGTTTACAAAGTCGGGAACACAGCTTCTGGGCTCCCTGGGAGAAGGTTTCATTGCCTAGGTTCTCACTGATTTTTTTCCTTCCTTTTTCTTTTTAAAGCTTTCTTCTGGCCGGGTGCGGTGGCTCATGCCTGTAATCTCAGCACTTTGGGAGGCTGAGGCGAGTGGATCACCTGAGGTAAGGAGTTTGAGATCAGCCTGGCCAACATAATGAAACCCCGTCTGTACTAAAAATACAAAAATTAGCCGAGTGTGGTGGTGGGCACCTGTAATCCCAGCTACTCAGGGGGCTGAGGCAGGAGAATCGCTTGAACACAAAAGGCGGAGTTTGCAGTGAGTCGAGATGGCGCCACTGCACTCCAGCCTGGGTGACAACAGTGAAACTCAACCTGAAACAAAAACAAAAACAAAAAACCTGTCTTCTCTGTCCTGCGTGGGATTCCCGGTAGAAGGAGGGTAGTCAAGTGTTGAGGCCACCTGTCTTGACGCCATTCCCGCATCAATGACTGTAAGGATTTCTCAGTACACACAGAGGTTGCCATTCTGAAATGCAGGCGGTAGGGCCAAAGACGTTCTCTTTCCTGAGACACCACCCACCAGCTCATTTAAAAAACATCTAAGCAACATCAGGGTTCATGGTCCCTGGTCTCACTTGTCAATCCTAAAACTTCTAAAGTTTACGTAGCTGGGTAGTTGTATTAAGAGCCATCTCTAGAGGCCAAGTATAGTGGCTCATGCCTATAGTCCCAGTGCTTTGGGAGGCCAAAGCAGGAGGATCGCTTGAGCCCAGGAGTTTGAGGCTGCCGTGAGCTGTGATTGCACCACTGCATTCTGGCTTGGGCAGCAGAGGGAAACCCTGTCTCTAAAAAGGAATTTAAAATTTTTAAACATAAAATAAATTTTTTAAAAAGCAAATTTGGGGCTGGGCACGGTGGCTCACACCTGTAATCCCAGCACTTTGGGAGGCTGAGGTGGGCGGATCACGAGGTCAGGAGATTGAGACCATCCTGGCTAACACGGTGAAACCCCATCTCTACTAAAAATACAAAAAAAAATTATCCGGGCATGGTGGTGGGCCCCTGTAGTCCCAGCTATTTGGGAGACTGAGGCAGGAGAATGGCATGAACCTGGGAGGTTCATTGAGGTTTCATTGAGCTGAGATCATTCCACTGCACTCTAGCCTGGGTGACAGAGCAAGACTCCGTCTCAAAAGAAAAAAAGCAAATTTGGTTGGTTAATTCAAAGTTCAAACTTCTCTCTCAACTTTTCAAACATAACCATATATAGTCTACTGGCAGCAGGAGGTGGTGTCTCTGGCATATATGTAGTCCTGGGGGTCACTGCTGGCCTCTCTTAAGATGTCCGTCATCTTGTGCCCTGTGGATGGTTTCAGAGAGCAACTGTGAGTCGTGCTGGCATCAACCTCTGTCAACCAGGGGCACCCATAGTGGATAGCCACCTGGTCCTGTCCCCAAGCTTTTTCTGTGTCATTGGTCCCTTTACTGATTCCAGGTCCTTACAGTGGAGCCAGCAGAAACTTCCAGGCCTTGCACAGGCCATGAGGAACTGAAAGCCCCACCTGCCCCCCAGGGCTGGGCCTCTATTTCCACCGTCTTCTGGCTGCCACACATCGGCACAGGACATTCTGCAAAGAACCTATTTTCCCACTAAATTCCGAAGCCCTCTCTGTTTCAGCTTCTACTCCTTTGTTTCCACCTTTCTTCTTTCCTGCCTTCTCCAAATCGCTCCTCCACAATTCCCTAGTTGAAAGGTGAAAGGGAGCTATCATTTCTCTGGGGGAAACAGGACCTCTTTGATGCCAAAACTTCCTGACACCAGCAGCCACAGTGAATGTCTATATTCAGACCACCCAGCGTGGCTCTTGCTATTGTAAAGAGAGGCAATTGGAATTCAGAAACCCTTTGCTCTGCCAACAAAAGCCTACAACAGTGAATTTCCTATTGGTTCAGAAAAGTATTGTTTGAAACACAGAACTAAATGAGAACGCTTTATCCTGGGCTACATACACCCCCTCTTGGAAGCAGTGAGTCCTTCTTGTTGAATAGGTGAGGGAGAGACTTGGCCCAGCTGAGAATTAGGGATAACTGACCTTAAAGTGAACTAAATATGGTCTGAGAAGGACTCTGTGCTTCTATATTTGAGTCCTTGTGGATGAACCATAACCTAACTTAATAGGTAGACAAGATTGAAAACCTAACAGGAATATGTGCCTGTAACAATAGCTGAGTCTTTGCCAATTCCAGTGGCCATGCTTCAACCAGTCATGCACTGCTGAGTGTCCACACTCTGTTCAAATAAGGCAAACGCCGAGCTGGATGTAACCAACTCAGTTGTTTCTGAACCTCACTTCCGATTTCTGTACGTCACTTCTCTTCTTTAGTCTACAAATTTCTTCTGACTATGAGGCACCCCTGGAGTCTCTCTGACTCTGCGTGATTCTGGGGGCTGCCTGATTCACAAATCCTTCCCTTCTTTCCTTCTTTCTTTCTTTCTTTCTTTCTTTCTTTCTTTCTTTCTTTCTTTCTTTCTTTCTTTCTTTCTCTCTCTCTTTCTTTTCCTTCCTTCCTTCCTTCCCTCCCTCCCTCCCTCCCTTCTTTCCTTCTTTCTTTCTTTTCTTTCTTTCTTTCTTTCTTTCTTTCTTTCTTTCTTTCTTTCTTTCTTTCTTTCTTTCTTTCTTTCTTTCTTTCTTTCTTCCTTCCTTCCTTCCTTCCTTCCTTCCTTCCTTCCTTTCCTTTCCTTTCCTTTCCTTTCTTTCCTTCTTTCTTTTTCTTTCTTTTTTTTCTCAATTAAACTTTCTTAAATTTAATTTGTCTGGAGTTTACTTTTAACACTGGAAATGAAAATACTTTGGTTTATTATCTAAGAAAATGTGATCCTTCGTTAAAATTTTCCGTGTACGTCCATTTTATGGAAAGAGAAAGTTCATAGCTTTCATCAGATTTTCAGAATATCACATTATCGAAATGTTAAAACCAGCTGTTTGTAGACCTCTATCTGGCTAGTCTGGACAGTACAATTTGCCTTATGCTTTTAGGAAGCACATTACTTCGGTACATAAAAATTAATTGTGATTACTTTGTTGCATGTTGGCGTCTCTCAGTATCTTTCCATGACAGACAAGGCTGTATTATTGCCTGGACTGTACAGATGAGAAAGTAAAAACACAAATTTTCTCATTTTGATCCAGCAGCTAGTGCTGTCGGCCAACTTTAAAGAAGCCCTAGGTGGGGTGTGGTGGCTTATGCCTGTAATCTCAGCACTTTGGGAGGCTGAGGTGGGTGGACTACTGGAGGTTAGGAGTTCAAGACCAGCCTGGCCAACATGGTGAAACCCTGTCTCTACTAAAAATACAAAATTAGCCAGGTGTGGTGGTGTGCACCTGTAATCCCAACTACTCAGGAGGCTGAGGCAGGAGACTCGCTTGAACCTGGGAGGTGGAGATTGCAGTGAGCCGAGATTGCACCACTGCGGTCCAGCTTGGCAACAAGAGTGAAACTCTGTCTAAAAAAAGAAAAAAGAATAAAAGAAAAGCCCTCACAACTTAGACGGCAGAGGGATCTTGGAGATTATCTATCTTGGTCAAGGCTGTTGGTTTTCAGGTGAGGAAATTAAGCTTAAAACAAAACAAAATGGAGAAAGGTCTCATCTCCTCCATACCCCATCAGTATTGGTACAGAAACAAAACTAAATGGTCAAGTAGTCAAGGAAATGGAACAGCATCAATTCTGAAGATGGGGACAGAGAAATCAATGATGTCCCATCTTAGAAACTGAAAAACCTCTTGCCAGTTCCTTCATCTGAAACTGTTATTGTCAGAAAACCATAGCTGTCAAGATCGAGGCTTGAGAGGAAACATCAGATTGGGAGCTGGAGGTGGTTAAAAGTAGCATTAAATATATTTTAAAACACAACTAATGAAAATTCTATAAGGTGTCTCTTCTCAAAACAAATCAAATTCCTCGGCATTAAAAACTTCCCCTTGTACATAATGCTTTTCCTGAATCACTGTCTTAAATTGTTCAGAAAATGCCAACAGGCAGCATGATTCTTCATGTTTGGTTAAGGCAGAGTAAAACACAGTGTTTTCTTGTTTGTTTGTATTTAAATATTTGTAACAGTCCCTGACAGCTTGAAAGTTAGTATTTTTTCAATTACATTCTCCTTTTATCCCCCTCCTCTTCCCTCCCTCC
>NW_016811820.1:4265713-4266861 GCF_001698545.2 Rhinopithecus bieti
CCCCATGACTCTCTGCTAAATGCTGTGAATGAAAATGTGGCCTATTTATCATTCACTGCAATACGTAAATTCATATCGCTGGATTTGGTCTTGGAACCACAGATTCAGAAATTATCATAGAGTAAAGCTCCCTTGGTGCCGATTCCCAGTCTTTCCAGAAAGCTCTTTTCTTGAATGTTTTTGGTTATGGGCACTTGACTGAACTGCCTACAGGTTTTCAAAATCAAAATTGAAAAAATGATTTTTAGCTCTTATTTTAGATTCAGGGGGTACCAGTGCAGGTTTGTTACTAAGGCATATTACATGATGCTGAGGCTACAAATGACCTCATCACCTAGATACTGAGCATAGTATCCAATAGTTGGTTTTTCAACCCTTATTTCTCTCCCTTCCTCCCCCTCCAGTAGTCCCCAGTGTCTATTGTTGCCATTGTTATGTCCACGAGTACCCAATATTTAATTCTCACTTACAAGAGAACATGCAGTTTAGCTCCCACTTATAAGAGAACTTACAAGAGTAGCTCCCACTTACAAGGGAACATGCAGTATTTGGTTTTCCTGCATTAATCCACTTAGGATAATGGCCTCCGGCTGCATCCATGTTACTGCAAGAACCATTAATGTGTTCTTCTTTATGGCTGTGTACTATTCCATTATGGTGTATACATACCACATTTTTTTATCCAGTCCATCACTGATGAGCAACTAGGTAGATTCCGTGTCTTTGCTATTGTGAATAGTGCTGTGATAAACATACTCGTGTAGGTGTCTTGTTGGTAGAATGATTTATTTTCTTCTGACTATATACACAGTAATGCGATTGCTGAGTCAAATGGTAGTTCAGTTTTAAGTTCTTTGAGAAATGCCCAGACTGCTTTCCACAGTGGCTGAACTAATTTGTATTCCCACCAGCAGTGTAGAAGCATACATTTTTCTCTGGAGCCTCACTAGCATCTGTGATTTTCTGACGTTTTAATAATGGCCATTTTGACCTGTGTGAGATGGTATTTCATGGTAGTTTTGATTTGCGTTTCTCTGATGATTAGTGATGTTGAGCATCTTTTCAGGTGTTTTTTACCCATTTGTATGTCTTCTTTTGGGAAGTATCTGTTGATGTATTTTACCTTTTTTTTTTTTTTTTTTTTTTTG
>NW_016811820.1:4267308-4279543 GCF_001698545.2 Rhinopithecus bieti
TCTCAACAAAAATTTTTTTTTTTTTTTTTTTTTTTTTTTTGAGACGGAGTCTCTCTCTGTCGCCCACGCTGGAGTGCAGTGGCTCGATCTCGGCTCACTGCAAGCTCCGCCTCCTGGGTTCAGGCCATTCTCCTGCCTCAGCCTCCCGAGTAGCTGGGACTACAGGCACCCAACACCACGCCCGGCTGATTTTTTGTATTGTTAGTAGAGACGGGATTTCACCATGTTAGCCAGGATGGTCTCCATCTCCTGACCTCGTGATCCACCTGCCTCGGCCTCCCAAAGTGCTGGGATTACAGGCGTGAGCCACCTCGCCCAGTCTTTTTTTTTTTTTTTTTAGATAGAGTTTTGCTCTTTTTGCCTGGGCTGGAGTGCAATGGCATGATCTCGGCTCACTGCAACCTCCACCTCCCGGGTTCAAGCAATTCTCCTGCCTCAGCCTCCGGGTATCTGGGATCACAGGCATGCGTCACCACGTCTGGCTAATTTTGTATTTTTTTTTTTAGTAGAGACAGAGTTTCTCCATGTTGGCCAGGCTGATCTCGAACTCCCGACCTCAGGTGATCTGCCTGCCTTGGCCTCCCAAAGTGCTGGGATTACAGGTGTGAGTCACTGGGCCTGGTCTTTACCGTTTTTTAATGGGCTATTTGTTTTTCACTTGTTCAATTGTTTAATCTGTTTAAGTTCTTTGTGGATTCAGGATATTAGACCTTTATTTGGTGCCTAGTTGTGAATATTTTCTCCCATTCTGTAGGTTCTGTGTTTACTCTGTTGGTAGTGTCTTTTGCTGTGCAGAGAACACGTTGTAGAGAAGTTCTTTCGTTTCATTAGGTCACCCTTGTTTTTTTTGTTTCTCTTGCAATTGCTTTTGAGAACTTAGTCATGAATCCTTTCCCAAGGCTGACGTGAAATGCTGTTTTCTAGGTTTTCTTCTAGGATTCTTATAGTTTTAGGTCTTATATTTACATCTTTTTTTTTTTTTTTTTTTTTTTCCAGAGTCTCACTCTGTCTCTCAGGCTAGAGTACAGTGGCATGATCTTGGCTCACTGCAACCTCTGTCTCCCAGGTTCAAGCTATTCTCCTGCCTCGGCCTCCTGAGTAGCTGGGACTAAACACATGTGCCACCACGCCTGGCTAATTTTTTTGTATTTTTAGTGGAGATGGGATTTCACCATGTTGGTCAGACTCGTCTTGAACTCCTGACCTCAAATGGTCTGTCTGTCTCGGCCTCCCAAAGTGCTGGGATTACAGGCATAAGCCACTGCACTCGGCCACATTTACCTCTTTGACCCATCTTGAGTTAATTTTTATATATAGTAAAAGGTAGGGATCCAGTTTCATTCTGCTGTATATGGCCATCCAGCTATCCAGCACAATTTATTGAATAGGAAGTACTTTTCCTATTGCTTATTTCTGTTGACTTTGTCGAAAATCAGATGGCTGTAGGTGCGTGGTTTTATTTCTGAGTTCTCTATTCCATTCCATTGGTCTATGTGTTTGTTTCTGTACTAGCACCATGCTGTTTTGGTTACTGTAGCCTTGTAGTATAGTTTGAAGTCAGGTAACGTGATTCCTCTGGCTTTGTTCTTTTTGCTTAGGATTGCTTTGACTATTAGGGGTCCTTTTTGGTTCCATATGAATGATTTTAGAATTGTTTTTTCTAGTTCTGTGAAAAATGATGTGGGGACTTTGATAAGAATAGTGTTGAATCTATAAAATGCTTTGAACAGTATGACTGTTTTAATTATTTTGATTCTCCTAATCCATGAGCACTGAATGTTTTTCCTTTGTTTGTGCCATCTATGATCTATTTCAGCAGTGTTTATAATTCACCTTTCACCTCCTTGGTTAGACGTACTCTTAGGTATTTGTGTGCCTGGGTGTGGCTGTTGTAAATGAGAGTCTGTTCTCCATTTGGCTCTCAGCTAGAATGCTATTGAGGTATAAAAATACTACTAATTTTTGTACATTGATTTTACATCCTGAAACTTTACTGAAGTCGTTTATTAGTTCTAGGAGCCTTTTGGCTTTCAAAGACTCTTTAGGGTTTTCTAGGTATAGAATCATATTATCAACAAAGAGAGATAACTTGACTTTTTCTTTTCCTATGTGGATTACTTTTGTTGTTGTTGTTGTTGTTGTTGTTGTTGTTGAGACGGAGTCTCGCTCTGTCGCCCAGGCTGGAGTGCAGTGGCCCGATCTCCGCTCACTGCAAGCTCCGCGGCCTCCTGGGTTCACACCATTCTCCTGCCTCAGCCTCCTGAGAAGCTGGGACCACAGGCACCTGCCACCAAGCCTGGCTATTTTTTTTTTTTTTTTTTTGTATTTTTAGTAGAGATGGGGTTTCACTGTGTTAGCCAGGATGGTCTCCATCTCCTGATCTTGTGATCTGCCTGCCTCGGCCTCCCAAAGTGCTGGGATTGCAGGTGTGAGCCACCGTGCCGTGGATTACTTTTATTTATTTCTCTTGCCTAATTGCTCTGGCTAGGACTTGCAAAAATAAAAAATAATAATAACAAAATTAGTTTGAGCATAAAACTAAGTTGTTTCAAAACTCCGGGTGGGAATTCATACACATACTATGTACCCACAAAAATTGAGAATTAAAAACAGAAGATAAAGAATAAAATTTAACAGTGGTGTGGTGTGCGGCCTGGGGGGGGATCTCCAGGTGGGGGAGGCTTGCCAGTGCCTCTTACTTGGCTTGTAACCTAGACAGTCACTCCCTTGCTAGAAGTAAATAGTCATTCTTTCCTTTATAATATGATATGGTTTTGCTGTGTCCCCACCCAAATCTCATCTTGAATTGTAGCTCCCATAATTCCCACATGTTGTGGGAGGGACCTGGTGGGAGATCATTGAATCATAGGGGTGGTTTCTCCCACACTGTTCTCCTGGTAGTGAGTAAGTCTCATGAGATCCGATGGTTTTATAAAGGGTTTCCCCTTTTCCTTGGCTCTCTCATTCTCTCTCCTGCCTGCCGCCATGTAAGACATGACCTTCGTCTTCTGCCATGATTGTGAGGCCTCCCCAGCCACGTGGAACTGTGAGTCCATTAAATCTCTTTTTCCTTTTAAATGACCCAGTCTCGGATATGTCTTTATCAGCATCGTGAAAACAGACAAGTACACAATGCCTGTGTGCTTGCTTAGGGTTTTAAAAACTCCAAGAACTAGCCTCAAAATAAAACCAAGGCTGTGAAAGGTCCACCCCTAGAAAAATGCTGAGCAGTTCATCTTCAATCTTGCTGCAGTCTAGCTGATACCAGCTGGGCCACCAGATGGCCCATTACTCAAGATAATCACTGGAAAAAGACATGCTGACTCGCATGTAGGCAACTTCTGTACAGAGTTTGCCGAACTGCCTCCCTTTAAAACCTCGTCAGCCAGCCCAAGAAAGGGAAGATGGCCTTTGCAATGCAAGTCTGCCATCCCCTTAGGTTATCGGCTCCTGAATAAACCTGCTTTTCTTCCCACCAAACCTTGCCTCTCAAGTTTTGGCTTTGAAGCAGTTAGTAGCTGAATCTGAGCTCAGTTACAGGCTCATGGAGTCACCAGCAGATTTTATTGTTGAACCTGGGGAGCTCTTAAAAATTTAGATTCCTGGAGCCTCACTCCAGCCCTATAAAACCAGAACCTTCCAAGCCTGGGCACCTTTGCTTTCTTCAAGTTCTGCTGGTAAGTCCTGTGCAACTAACCTAGCACAAGCTAGTAAGAACCAGCCCTGATGTGATGGCTCATACCTTTAATCCCAGCACTTTGGGAGGCTGAGGCAGGTGGACCTGAGATAAAGAGTCTGGGATTAGCCTGGCCAACATGGAGAAACCCTGTCCCTAATAAAAATACAAAAATTAGCCAGGCATAGTGGCACACCCCTGTAATTCCAGCTACTCAAGAGGCTGAAGTGGGAGAATAGCTTGAACCCAGGAGGCAGAGGTTGCAGTGAGCTGAGATGGCACCAGGCACTCCAGCCTGGGCAACAGGAAAAAAAAAAAAAAAAAAAAGAACCAATGAGAGGCAATACCATTTTGGGTGGAGGTAGTTCCAGGAGTGTGTAAATTGTTGTGGGCATGAGTGTGTGCAAGGTAGGGGTGGAGCAAGAGCAAGTGCATTTTTCTTTGTCCTCCAACTTGGCTACTTAGGCAATCTCCCTGCTTGCAATGATTTTGGTCTGGCTTTGGTGGCATACATAACAGGGCATGTCCTTGACCCTCCAAGCCTTAATCTCCAGTCAGTGTGAAGCACAGCATCTTGACAGCAGATGTATTAGTTTAGCTTTTCCAGTGAAACAGAACAAACGAAACGGATGGATGGATGGATGGATATGTCTGTGAAAGGGTTGTGTATACAAAGCAGCCCCCAAATGCCAAAAAAGCAAGGGAACCAAAAAATGAGGCAGACAAATTCAGTTTGTTGGTCTTGGGTGATTTATTAAAAGAGCTTACAAACAGGCTGGGCGCAGTGGGTTACACCTGTAATCCCAGCACTTTGGGAGGCCAAGGTGGGCGGATCATGAGGTCAGGAGTTTGAGACCAGTCTGACTGACATGGTGAAACTCGTCTCTACTAAAAATGCAAAAACTAACTGGGCATGGTGGCGCGAGCCTGTAATCCCAGCTACTCAGGAAGCTGAGGCAGGAGAATTGCTTGAACTTTGGAGATGGAGGTTGCAGTGAGCCAAGATTGTGCCACTGCACTGCAGCTTGGGTGACAAAGCAAGACTCCATCTCAAAGAGAGAGAGAGAGAGAGAGAGTGAGCTTACAAAGAGAAGCACAGCCTTGCGTGGCTGCAAGACAGGTAGGTCTCTGCACTGCAATCCCCTAGACCCAGGGCTTATATTTTGGGGAAAAAAGCATATGTGCTCTGGAAGGAATGTTCAAGTGGCTGTGGGCATCTAGCCTTTAATTTCTGTAACAACAAGGGTTGTCTTATAGGAAACTTACAATGAATAGGTGTTCCTAAATAAAGAGCTATACATGACTTAGACATTTTGGAGGCATTTCCAAACTTGGGGTTAGTCAGAAGTTACGTGACAGACTAACATTTAAGATAAAGTGATTCTTGTCCCAGTAGACAGATAGATACGTAGACTTACTTTAAGAAATTGGAGGCTCATGTGAGTATGGAGGCTGAGAAGTCCAAGATCTGCCATCAGCAAGCTGGAGACCCAGGAGAGCCAATGATGTAGCCTCAGTCCTAATTCAAAGGCCTGAGAATCAGGGGGCTCAATGATGTAACTTCCAGTCCAGATCTGACTCTGGAGGCAAGAGAAGACTGATGTCCCAGCTCAAAGGCAGTCAGGAAGAACGAGACAATTATTTCTTACTTATCCTTTTATTTTATTCATCCCTTCAATGGACTGGACAACGTCCACTCCCATTGGGGAGAGCCATCTATTTTTCTCAGTCTACTGATTAAAATGTTAAGTGATATGGTTTGACTGTGCCCCCACCCAAATCTCATCTTGAATTGTACTTCCTATAATCCTCACATGTCACAGGAGGGACCTGGTGGGAGGTAATGGAATCATGGAGCGGTTACCTTCATGCTGTTCTCACAATGGTGAATAAGTCTCATGAGATCTGATGGTTTTTTAAAGGGGAGTTCCCCTGCACAGGCCCTCTTGCCTGCCTCCATGTAGGACATGCATTTGCTCCTCCTTTGCCTTCCACCATGATGGTGAGGCCTCCCCAGCCATGTGGAACTGTGAGCCCATTCAACGTCTTTCCTTTATCAATTACCCAGTCTAGGGTGTGTCTTTATTAGAACACGAAAATGGACTAATACATTAAGCTTATTCAAAAAAAACTCCTTTAGAGACACACCTGGAAATAATGTTTAATCAACTATTTGGGCACCCCATGGCCCAGTTGAGTTGACATCTAACATTAGCTCTCACATGAGGTATAGATTCCTACATTTACAGCTTATTGGAGGCCAAGTACTCCAATGCTGTTCTTACCACCTGGTCCATACTTCTTTGATGACAATGAGAAAGCCCCTCTCTTTTCAAGTGCTTTGTAAAACTCTCAGGCATACTGTAGAGTGAGAAGGATCATCAATTTTGTTAACCCCATAAGGCAGTGTTTTGGTGGTCCCAAGATTACCCTTGGGTTCAATGATGGACTCCTAGGATGCAGAAAAATTGTTACACTCACAGTTATGGCTTATTCAATGAAATGTTACAGACTAGAATCAGCAAAGGGAAAACGTGCAGAAGACAGAGCCCAAGAGAAACCAGGCACACACTTCCAGTTTTCTTCTCCCTATGTAGTCACATGGACAGTACTGATTTTTACCAGCAATGATGTATGATGACATGTATGAAGTATTGCCAACCGGGGCAGCTCACATGAACCTTGAGACCCCAAATTCTTATTGCAGATTACACAGGCACAAAACACCCACTTGACCGACCTTAGCTGTTCTGCTTCCACCACCCAACCCACCAGAAATCAAGTCAATACTGCACGGTCTAGGGCCCCAGGCAAACAAAAACTGGCATTCATCACAAATCATGTTGTTTGCATAAACTAAACAGCGTGGCCCATGTTCTCAGGTTGACAAAGACACTCTTATCGGACAGGAGATCCAAAGACTCAAAGGTTATCACCCAGGAACTGGTCAAAAGACAGTCCTGAAGACCTTTGGAAAGTTCAAGGTTTGGGGCAACCCAAACATGGTGACAGGCGGGCAGTCAGGGCAAGAATTACTATTAACGTCCAACACATAGGGAGACAGATAGAAATGTGCACATTGTCACAAAGGAAGACAATTGCAGAAATGAGACAAGAAGTGAGGTTTCCTACTGCCAGATCAATACTCTTGCATACCAGAGGGGTATAATTCAAGAGAGAAAAAGTGTGTGAGGAAGGGATTGAATGAGATGAACAGTTCCAACCCCCTCCCCAGGGGGGCATGGGGGTCTTGCTGGTAGAAGAATTGAGCAATAGGCAGCATCCTTGCTGTTAGAGCTGTCCTGGGTGGTGATTAGCAGAGCTAGGGTGCTGAGAGCTCCAACCTGCAGCCTGGGAAAAGAGGATTGTTTATTTGTTTAATGGGACTTTGATTTCTAAGCTTGGGAAGACTGTGGGCATTAGAAGTTTCATCATTTAAGTAAGACTGAGATGACCTTAAGGGTTTGGTTTCTAATTCTAGGAAAACCAAGGCACAGGGAGGCTTCCCCCTATGGCAGCTGCCCAGCAAGGCTGGATGGGAAGGGGAGATTTACTAGAGTGGTCCAGGTGTGGTGGAATTGCATGGCCCAGAGGTTGGCAGAGGTCATAAAGCCCCCTGCACTGTTGGTCAATATGCCTTGAAGTGCTTCTGTGAGGAAAAGCATGACCCTAGCATTGAAGTGAGGAAAAGTGCTAAAGGAACATATCTATGCTGAGAGCCTCTGGTTGGCAACCACCCACATCATCCACCTTCACTTATCACATTCCATCCTTGGGTGCTTTGCTGGAGCTTTTGGTGCTGTGCTCAGAAATGTACCTGGTGTCTTGTGCTGGCACTTTCCTGCAGGCAGATCTGCACCCATTTCTTGGGAACAAAGACCCAGAGATGTCAACGGAGTCTCTGCCTCTCACAGCCAGCCTCCCAGGGTACCTGGTGTTGCATGACTTATGTTTATTCCCTTATGTGATTTAATCACTTACTCCTTGTCTATTAGGGTTTCCAGCGTCTGTAGGCTTCACTAGTGCTTTCATGGAAGGTGAGGGAGGGTTGCATGTAAAGTGCTTGAGGGAGATCCACTCTCTCAAGGGTCTTCAGAATCTATTTTTCAGTGGCTTACATTGTTCTCATTTGATTCCTTGTGCTACCGGACAATGAAATGTGGCTGGTGCAAGGCTATTTAAAAGATTCAGGAAAATTGTTCTAATTTTTCTCATCATTTAGTTATTGCTGGTACTCAAAATCCCACAGATAACTTGGAGAGTTTCCAAATGTGGTTCTAGGAGCTGCAACATCAGAACTGGGACCACTAGGGTCATAGGCCCACTGGACAGTAACAGACCAATTATACTGAGACAGCAGAGTTTGCGGTAGAGAAAGAGTTTAATGAGTGCAGAGCAGCTGAGTGAGAAGACAAGAAGAACCCTCAAATCCAACTCCTCAAGGAGTTCTGGGCTTGGGATTTTAAGGGAATCATGGAAGGCAAGGGGCTGGAGAATTGGGGTTGTTGACTGGTCAAGGAAAGGGGGAATAATATCATCAGGATGTGGAAACTTCATTCTTTGGTGAGTTGGCTCCTTGTGGAGTCCTTCAGACCAGCTGATGTCAGTAGTTTCACTGGTATGCAGGACCTGAAAGAGTATCCCAGAGGGAAAACTTCATGTTTCCCAAAGCTTAAGTTGTTATCTATAGAGCAGTTAGGGGGAACTATAATCTTATGACAGGAAACAGCTATGAAGAAGTAGGTCAGAGAGCAAGCTGCTCTAATGATGAATGTTGAATGTGCTGCAAGCTTGGTTTATCTTCATTTCTTCCCTGACTAATTTTATAAAGTTTATAGGCGGGGTTTCAGAGTAACATGGAAACATGTTAGAAATGCAAATTCTCAGGCTCCACCTCAGACCCACTGAATCTGAGACTCTGGAGAGAGCTCAGCCATCTGTGTTTTTGCTTGTTTTTGTTTTGTTTCAAGGTTTCATTCTATCACCCAGGCTAGAGTGCAGCAGTACAATCATACTTCCCTGCAACCTCCAAATCCTGGGCTCAAGTGATCCTCCTGCCTCAGCCTCCCAAGTAGCTGGGAATACAGGTACACATCACCACACCTGATTTTTTTTTTTATTTTTGTAGAGATGAGCTTTCGCTGTGTTACTCAGGCTGGTCTCAAATCCTGGCCTCAAGGATTCCTCCTGCCTTAGCCTCCCAAAGCACTGGGATTACAGGCGTGAGCCACCACACCTGGCCTCAATCTGTTTTAACAAGCCCTGCAGGTGATTAGGATGCACTCAGCTTTGAGAACCACTGAGGTTGCAATTTAGCCTTCTTGAGGAAACATCCTCTCAGAGCTTTCTTTGAGTGTCCAAATTCCTTAGATGAAGGCAGAGATCAAATCAGTAGGGGAGTGAGGGTTCACTAAGAGAGAGGGTGATACCGGGAGCCCGGAAGCAGGCAACAACCACAGTTTCTTACATACCCTAACAGTTAACAAGCTCATTCACATGCTTTCACTGATTCTTCATAATGTAGCACTTTAATGATGTAAGCAAGCCAGGAGCTTTGAGCTTCCTGTACCAGGTAAGGATGCTAAGACCAGAGAGACAGACAGGCTAAGGCTAGGGTTTGGGGACAGGAAGAACCTGGGTTCACCTCAGCCATGGAGTTTTGCTTGGAGAAGAAACAGGCAGGATTCAGTCAGAATGGCGATTATAAAAAGTCAAGGCCGGGCACGGTGGCTCACGCCTGTAATCCCATCACTTTGGGAGACCGAGGCAGGTGGATCATGAGATCAGGAGTTCTAGACTAGTCTGGCCAACATAGTGAAACCCCATCTCTACTAAAAATACAAAAAAATTAGCCGGGTGTGGTGGTGTGTACCTGTAATCCCAGCTACTCGGGAGGCTGATGCAGAAGAATCGTGTGAACCAGGGAGGTGGAGGTTGTAATGTGCTGAGATCACGCCATTTTACTCCAGCCCGGGCAACAGTACCAGGCTCCATTTGGAAAAAAAGAAAAAAAAGAAAAAAAGTCAAGAAACAACAGATGCTGGGGAGGCTGTGGAGAAATAGGAACACTTTACACTGTTGGCGGGAGTGTAAATTAGTTCAACCATTGTGGAAGGCAGTGTGGCAATTCCTCAAGGATCTAGAGCCAGAAATACCATTTGATCCAGCAATCCCATTACTGGGTATATACCCAAAGGGATATAAATCATTCTATTGTAAAGACACATGCACACGTACGTTTATTGCCGCACTATTCACAATAGCAAAGACATGGAACCAACCCAAATGCCCATCAATGATAGACTGGATAAAGAAAATGTGGTACATATACACAACCACGGAATACTATGGAGCCATACAAAGGAACAAGATCGTGTCATTTGCAGGGACACGGATGAAGCTAGATGCCATCATCCTCAGCAAACTAACTCAGAAACAGAAAACCAAACACCACATGTTCTTACTCATAAGTAGGAGCTGAACAATGAGAACACATGGACACCAGGGAGGGGAACAACACACGTGGGAGGTGGGGGCGAGGGAGGGGAGAGCATCAGAATAAATAGCTAATGCATGCTGGGCTTATTACTTAGGTGATGGGTTGATAGGCGCAGCAAACCACCGTGGCATACATTTACCTGTGTAACAAACCTGCACGTTTTGCACATGTATCCTGGAATTTAAAGCAAAATAATTTTTTTTTTTAAAAAGAAAAGAAATAGGCAGAATGATATTTCTAGGGCAGTAACAGTGGGCAGTGTCAGATGGCGGAGGGCGTGGCCCTGTCGTTGGTACACACAGGTGTGAGGGCACAAGGGCACATTCTATAATGCTGGCTGTGGCAGAGGCTAGCCAAAGTCACCTTTCTCTTTTCAAATTTTATTTTATTTTATTTTAGAGTCGGGGCAACATATGTAGGTTCTTTGCATGGATATATTGTATCGTAGTGAGGTGCAAAGGTCACCTTTCTTTGCTTTTGGCTGCAAAATTATTAAAGCAGTTCGCTGTAGTCATACCTGTTGTCTCAGCCGACCTCACTCTACCTGGAATTCTGATTTTTTTCCAAAAGGAAAAATGTTAAATGTCATTTTATTAAATGCAGAAGATAAAACATTTCGCAGCACGGGGTCCAAGGAAGTGCAATACAACAGCAAAATGCAATGGCCGCAGCAGCTCAGTGATGGGCCGAGACTCGTCCCGGGCGGCGGAGGTGCTGGCATCCCCCTGAGGCTACAAGCGCTGAGCTTGGCTGCAGGGACCTGGCGGCCCTGGCTCGGGACAGGCAGGTGCGGGGAGCCGGCGGGTCAGAGAGCGTTTTGCCGCTAGAGGGCGCTCGGTGCCCGGCGAGGGAGGCGGCCCAGGCCGGCGGGAGAGCGCGCGCCTCTGCACTTGCACCCAGCTCTCCGCGGCCTCCTGCCCTTTCTGCTCCCCAGCTCAGGACACTGTGGTCGCAGCAATAGGAGCGGCGGTGCCTGGGCTGCTCCCAACCTAGGTCACCTGCTGGAGGAGGGAGAGGTCGCCTGCTGCTCTGCAGGAGGGCTTTTGTCCACAAGGTGAGCAGGGCTGGCTCCATTGCCTCCTCCTCCTTGCAGCCCTCCCTGCTACACCCCGGGCATTTCTTGCAGGCTCTCTGCCAACGCGTAAGACACCTGGGAGAACTGGGAGTTCATCCCCGGAGCCTGATGCGTCCAGGCTGTTGGTGTGGAAAGGAGTCTGTGCCAACAGACACCCAGAGTCACCGCCACCCCGGAAGCTGCTCTCACTCTTCTGAGGAAGGAGAAGTGTCCAGCAATGGGGAGCCTCTCCATTAGCCCGGCGGCCTCCTTAACTGCCAGTCAGCAAGCCTGAGAGGTAGTGCTGGCAGAGGAACCGTTCAGCGCGCGGGGCGGAGGTGGGTGCACCTCCAGCTCGGCCAGTCCTGAGAAGGGGCAGCTGTGTTAGCCAGGGCAAGTCACCCATCTTTCTGCAGTGCAGACCTCACCTGCAAAGTCTTAATTTTAGGATGGGATTTTCTAGATTGCTAGGGAAAACTATCTATGAAAATAAAGCCGATCTAAGGAGAAAAAGGAGAGAAGAAATTAAAAAAACAAAAAGCAAGGGAGAAGTGGGAGGGCAGGAAAGGGGGAGAAACGGAGGCTGTCTGTCAAAAATCTAACCTTTGTCAAGATCATCATCTCTGGACCCTCTCCTTAGTGCCAACCACTGGCATTTTAAATTTTGTTTGTTTATGTTAGAAATGGGATCTTGTCGTGTTGCCCAGTCTGGACTTGAACTCCGACGCTCAAGAAATCCCCCTACCTGGGCCGGGCGCGGTGGCTCAAGCCTGTAATCCCAGCACTTTGGGAGGCCGAGACGGGCGGATCACGAGGTCAGGAGACCGAGACCATCCTGGCTAACACGGTGAAACCCCGTCTCTACTAAAAAATACAAAAAACTAGCCGGGCGAGGTGGCGGGCGCCTGTAGTCCCAGCTACTGGGGAGGCTGAGGCAGGAGAATGGCGTAAACCCGGGAGGCGGAGCTTGCAGTGAGCTGAGATCCGGCCACTGCACTCCAGCCTG
>NW_016811820.1:4279818-4286646 GCF_001698545.2 Rhinopithecus bieti
CTTCCTTCCTTCCTTCCTTCCTTCCTTCCTTCCTTCCTTCTTCTTTTCTTTCTTTCTCTTTTTCTTTTCTTCCTTTCTTTGCCTTCTTCTTCTCTTTCCTTCTCCTTTTCTTTCTCTTCTTTCCTTATTTTCATTTTCTTTTCTCTTTCTTTCCTTTCTCCTTTTCTTTCTCTCTTTCTTTCTCTCTCTGTCTTCTTTTCTTTCTTTCTTTCTTTCTTTCTTTCTTTCTTTCTTTCTTTCTTTCTTTCTTTCTTTCTTTTCTTTTCTTTTCTTTCTTTTTCTTTCCTTTCTTTCTTTCTCTCTGTCTGTCTTGATGGGGTCTTGCTGTGTCACCCATTGCCCAGACAGGATTCAAACTTCTGGACTGAAGGAATCATCCTGTCTTAGCCAGCAGAGTAGCTGAGACTCAGACACACATCACCACAGCAGACAACCACTGGCCTTTGAGTGCCTGGTTTCGCCCCCACATGCCTCATGCCTGCCCCTCTCCTCCACCTAATTCCTCTCTATTCTCTTTCCTCCACACTGTTCTCGGAGCTTCTAGAGGGAGCCTTGATGGAAGAAGCAGCAGCCTTCCAGCTTGGCCTCTGCCACAGATTCCCCAGGGTGCACCTGTCTCCAGGCCTCAGTTTCCCCATCTGCTAAAAAGTCTTCTGTGACTTCTAAGTCCTTTTCTGCTCTGACATTTCAAATAGTCAAACAGTCCAGGCTCTCAAATTTCCCTGGCTCAAACACTAGAACTGCCTGGGGAGCCTTAAAATAATATGGCCTGGGCACTTTCCTCCCCCTCCTCATTGAGAAGTAATCGGTCTGCGGTGGAGCATTGCAGCAATATTTTTTTAAAGTTCCCCAGATGATTCAAATGTGCAGCCAGGGTTAGGAACCTCTGGCATCAAATTCCTGCTCCAAACGATTTGCATGTTCCTAGGAGACCCCAGGAAGCTGTGAATTTCCCCACTCAGCTTATCTTTGATGATAGAATAGCAGGCAGGGACAAAGGTTTGGGGTGGTATTTTGGGACAGCCCCCTCAAAAGGCTTATAGGTCCCTTGAAACCCTCTGCAGCCCTAGGTTGACAATGGGCATTAGAAGGAGAGGAGAGGGACTTCTCTCTCTCTCCCTGACTCTATGCCCCTTATTTCAACCACTTCCTGTCTGCTTCTCCCCTCCCCTCCTCCCTCTCCTCCCAGTCTGGCAGCTTCCACCATCTGGAATAGCTTTCCTGCCTCAGCTTTTCCCCTAGCTTCGGTTTATCTTTCGTTCTCTCTCTTTCTCTCTCTCTCTCTTTGTGAGACAGGGCCTCACTCTGTCACCCAGGCTGAAGTGCAGTGGCGCAGTCTCGGCTCACTGCAACCTCTGCCTCCTGGGATCAAAAGATCCTCCCACTTCTTCCTCCCGAGTAGCTGGAACTACAGGCATGCACCACCATGCCCAGATAATTTCTTGTATTTTTAGTAGAGACCAGGTTTCACCATGTTGCCAAAGCTGGTCTTGAACTCCTGAGCTCAAGTGATCTGCCTGTCTTTACCTCCCAAAGTGCTGGGATTACAGGCATGAGCCACTGTGCCCAGCAACTTCCATGTTCTCTTAAGACCCTTCCTTCTCCAGGATAAGTTCCTTCTTCTCCCTCTGTCAGTCCTCAGCCTGAAGTGGCAACCAGAATCTCGCAGCTAAGCCCTGTGAGGTGATGAGTCCCAGAGAGGGGAAAATCCCTCATGAGGACATTCCAGGGTCCATGCATGGAGCAAACACATCAGCGTCTTCATTGGCTGGGCTGAAGCCGGACTCAGACTCATTCTGGGAAATGTGAGATTCTGCGGCTGTCTGGAGGCTGAGAGGGGAAGTTGTGCACTGTGGGTAAGAGGCAGGGCCAGGGCTTGGGGACCTGGTTCCTGTCCAAGTTCTGCCATTAACTACTTGGTGCATAACCTTGAGCTCAGTACTTCTCTCTGGGTGATGTGGTTTGGCTGTGTCCCCACCCAAATCTCATCCTGAATCGTACCTCCCATAATCCCCATGTGATGTGGGAGGGACCTGGTGGAAGGTAATTAAATCATGCTGTTCTTGTGATAGTAAATAAGTCTCACAGGATCTGATGGTTTCATAAAGGGGAGTTCTCCTGCACATGCTCTTTTTGCCTGCCACCATGTAAGACGTGCCTTTGCTCCTCCTTCATCTTCCACCATGACTGTGATTTTTTTTTACTGGGTAAAAATCTAGGTTGATACTTTGTTCTTAGTCTTTTAAAGAAATTACTCCACTATTTTCTAGAATGATTCCTGATGTCTTTAGTCATTCTTTGGTTCTTTGTGTATAATGTCTTATTATTATTATTTAAAGACAGTGTCTTGCTCTGTCACTCAGGCTGGAGTGCAGTGGTACGATCTCAGCTCACTGCAGCCTCTACCTCCTGGGTTCAATCAATTCTCCTGCCTTAGCCCCTTGAGTAGCTGGGACTACAGGTGCATGCCACCATGCCCAGCTAGTTTTTGTATTTTTAGTAGATACAAGGTTTTGCCACATTGGCCAGGCTGCTCTTGAACTCCTGACCTCAGGTGATCTGCCCACCTCGGCCTCCCAAAGTGCTGAGATTACAGGCGTGAGCCACCACATCTGGCCTATAACGTCTTTTTTCCCCCTTGACGTTGAATTTTTTAAAATCTTTATTACTTGATTTAAGCAACTTAGTGCAAAATCCTTCATGTTTCTTGTGTTTGGGATTCATTTGAGCTTCTCAAATCTATGGTTATAGTTTTCATCAAATTTGAAAAAGTTTTAGCAACTGTTTCTCCCCAGATTTATTTAGGTACAATTGGCAAATAAAAATTGTACACATTGAAGTATACAACGTGATGTTTGATATATGTAGATATTGTTAAATGATCACCACAATCCAGCTAATAGACATATTCATCACCTCATGTAGTTTTTTTGTGTGTGTGAGAACATTTAAGATCTACTTACTCTTTCAGCAAACTTCCAGTATACAATCCAGTATTATTAACTAGAGTCAACATGCCAACCACTAGTTCTCCAGAACCTGTTCATCCTGCATAGCTGAAACTTTGTACCCTTTGACCTATATCTCCCTATCTCCCCTGACACCCAGCCCCTGGCAACCACCATTCTACTCTCTGGTTTTATCAGTTAAACTATTTTAGATTCCACATATAAGTGAGATCATATAGCATTTTTCTTTCTGTGTCTGGCTTATTTCACTTCATATAATGTCTTCCGGGTTCATTCATGTTATCAGTAATGCCAGGCTTCCATTCTTTTGTAAGGCGGAACGATATTTCATTGTGTATGTACTGCACATTTTATCCATTCATCCATCAATGGACACTCATGTTGTTTCCATATTTTGGATACCATGAATAATGCTGAAGTGAACATAGGAGTGACGATATCTCTGCGAGACACTGATTTAATTTCCTCTGGATATATACCCAGAAGTGCTGGATCATATGATTACTATATTTTTAATTTTTTGAGGAGTCTCCATACTGTTTTCCATAATGGCTGGACTTCACCGACATTGTGCAAGGGTTCCTTTTTCCCCACATACGTGCCAACCCTTGTTTTTTTGCTTTTGAAAATAACCAGTCTAACAGGTATGAGGTCATATCTTGATATGGGTTGACCATGTCCCCACCCAAATCTCATCTTGAATTGTAGCTCCCGTAATACCCACGTGGTGTGGGAGAGATCCAGTGGGAGGTAGTTGAATCATGGGGGTGGTCTCCCCCATACTATTCTCGAGGTAGTGAATAAGTCTCATGAGATCTGATGACTTTATAAAGGGTTTCCCCTTTTGCTTGGCTCTCATTCTGTTTCCTGCCTGCTACCATGTAAGACGTGCCTTTTACCTTCCACCATTATTGTGAGGCCTCCCCAGCAATGTGGAACTGTAAGTCCATTAAACCTCTTTTTCTTTATACATTACTGAGTCTTGGGTATGTCTTTATCAGCAGCATGAAAACGGACTAATACATATCTCATTGTGGTTTTTATTTACATTTCTCTGATGATTAGTGATATTGAGCACATTTTCATATACCTGTTGGCCATCTGTATGTCTTCTTTGGAGAAATGTTTATTTAGGTCTTTGTCCGTTTAAAAAATGAGGTTATTTTGGATTTTTCTTTTGTTTGGGGAGGTTTTCTGTCTTTGGCTATTGAATTGTTTGAATTCCTTATATATTTTGGATATGAACCCATAAACAGTGGTGTGCTACGCAAATATTTTGTCCCAATCCACAATTTGTCTCTTCCCTCTGTTGATTGTTTCCTTTGCTGTGCAGAAACTGTTTAGTTTGATGCAGTCCCATTTGTCTATTTTTGCTTTTGTTGCCTGTGCTTTGAGGGTCATATCCAAAAATCATTGCCCAGGCCAATGTCATGGAGCTGTTTGTCTATGTTTTTCTCTAAGTAGTTTTAAAGTTTTAGGTCTCATATTCAAGTCTTTAATTGATGTAATCGATTTTGAGTTGATTTTCATATGTATTGTGATATGAGGGTCCAATTTCATTCTGCATGTGAAAATCCATTTTCTCAACGCCATGTATTGAAAACTGTCCTTTACTCACTGTGTGTTTTGGGCACTTTTGTTGAAAATTAATTGATTATAAATGTGTAGGTTTATTTCTGAGCTCTTTGTTCTATTTCATTGGTTATTGCATCTATTTTTAATGCCGGTGCCATGCTATTTTGATTAGTAAAGCTTTGTAATATATTTTGAAATCAGGTATTATGATGCCTTCACCTTTTTTTCTCAAGATTGTTTTCGTTTATTTGGGCCTTTTGTAGTTCTATACAAATTTTAGAATTTTTTATTTCTGCAAAATATTTCATTGGAATTTTGATGGGGATTACATGGAATCTGTAGATCACTTTGGGTAGTGTGGACATTTTCATAATATTAATTCTTCCAGTCCATGTATAAAGGATGGTTTTTCATCTATTTGTGCCTTCTTCAATTTCTTTCATAAATGTCATACATAGTTTCTGGTGCACAGATCTTTTACTTCCTTGATTAAATTTCTTCCTAAGTATTGTATTATTTTTGATACTACTATAAATGGAAATTTTAAAACTTCTTTTCCTAGGTAGTTTGTTCTTAGTGTATATGGAAACACAACTGATTTTTGCATGTAAATTTTGAATCCTGCAACTTTACTAAATTTGCTTGTTTGTTCTAACAGGTTTGTGGTCACGTATCTAGGTTTTCTATATATCAGATTATGTCATCTGCAAACAGATACCATTTTACTTCTTTCTCCATGATTCAGATGACTTTTATATCTTTTCTTACTTAATTGCTCAGACTAGAACTTACAATACCATGTTGAACAAAAGTGGTAAGGGTGGGAATCCTTGTCTTGTTACTGATGTTAGAGGGAAAGCCTTCAACTATTCACCATTGAGTATGATGTTATCTGTGGGTTCATCATATATAGGCTTCCGTATACTGAGGTAACATTCCTTCTGTATCTAACTTATAAAGAAGTTTTTTTGTATTTTTTTTTTTTAACCATTAGAGGATGTTGTCAAATTTTGTCAATTTCTTTTTTTTTTTTTTTTTTTTTCCAGTATTGGGATTTGTTTTTTTTTTTTTTTTTTTTCCAGCGTCTCGCTCTGTCACCCAGGCTGCGGTGCAGTGGTGCGATCTTGGCTCACTGTAACCTCTGCCTCCTGGGTTCAAGCGATTCTCCTGCCTCAGCCTCCCAAGTAGCTGGGATTACAGGCATGACCCACCATGCCTGGCTAACTTTTTGTATTTTTAGTAGAGACAGGGTTTCACCATATTAGCCAGGATGGTCTTGATCTCCTGACCTCCTGATCTGCCCACCCTGGTCTCCCAAAGTCCTGGGATTACAGGCATGAGGTGATCTGATTTTTATTTTTCATTCTGTTAATGGGCATATCTTATGTACTGATTTGTATAAGTTGAATCACCTTTGTGTCCCAGGGATATATCTCATTTCATTGTGATGTATGATATTTTTGATGTGTTATTGAGTTCAGATGGATAGTATTTTGTTGAGGATTTTGACTGTAATTTTCTTTTCTTACAGTGTTCTTTCTGGTTTTGGTATCAGGGTAATACTGGCCTTATAAAATGAATTTTTGAGTGTCCCCTCATCTTCAATTTGTTGAAATAATTTGAAAAGGGTTGACATTAATTCTGTTTTAAATGTTTGGTAGAATTCACAAGTGAATCCATCTGACTCTGTGCTTTTCTTTTTTGAGATATTCTGATGACTAATTCAATCTTCTTACTCATTATTGGTCTGTTTTCTATTTCTTTATGATTCAGTCTTTGTAGGTTGTATGTTTCTAAGAGTTTATCTATTTCTTCTAGGTTATCCAATTTGTTGGTGTATAATTATTTATAATAGTCTCTTATAATCCTTTGTATTACTGTGGCATAAGTTGTAGTGTCTCTTCTCTCAATTATAATTTTTTTTTTTTGAGCTGGAGTCTTGCTCTGTCACCCAGGCTGGAGTGCAGTGGTACGATCTTGGCTCACTGCAACCTCTGCCTCCTGGGTTCAAGCAATTCCCCTTCTCCTGCCTCAGCCTCCTGAGTACCTGGAATTACAAGTGCCTGCCACCACACCTAGCTATTTAGTTTAGTTAAGGTTTTCTTTTTTTATTTTTTATTTTTTAAATTTTTTAAATTTTTAAATTATACTTTAAGTTCTAGGGTACATGTGCATAACGTGCAGGTTTGTTACATATGTATACTTGTGCCATGTTGGTGTGCTGCACCCATCAACTCGTCAGCACCCATCAATTTGTCATTTATATCAGGTATAACTCCCAATA